>NW_023397519.1:0-24796 GCF_004126475.2 Phyllostomus discolor
TTATGTAATTTTAAGCACTCTTTATTCCTGATAATTTTTCTGTTCTGAAATCAGCTTTTACATTTAAATAGCTACTCCAATTTTCTCTTGATTAGTGTTTTCATGGTATATTTTTCTTAATCCCTTTTATTGTATTGTGGTAAAATATGCATAACAAGAAATTTATCATTTGAATTATTTTTAAGTGTACAGTTTCGTGATTTTAAGTACTCATATTATTGTGCAGCTGTCACCACTCTCCATCTCCACCACTTTTTCTTCACTGAAACTTTGTACTCAGTAAACAGTAACTACCCATTCCCCAGTCCGTCACCTCCTGGTAATCGTTCTAATTTCTGTCTCTATGCATTTTACTTTTCTAGGTATTTTATATAAGTGGCAACATACAACCTTTTCCCTTTTAGGTTGGGCTTTTTTCACTTAGCATATCTTCAAGGTTTATCCATGTTTTGGCATGTATCACAATTTATAAGGCTAAATAATATATTTCATTTTATATATACATATGCCAATATTTTGTTTATTCATTCATCTGTCAATGGACACACGGGTTACTTTCACCTTTAATTATGTTTTCCATGGTGGCTGTACCATTTTGCATTCCTGCTAGTGTGCAAGAATTATAACTTCTTCATTGCCATGTGTTGTTTCCTATTTTTAAAAAATAATAATAATCTTAATGGGTGTCAAGTGGCATCTCATCGTAGTGTTGATTTGTATTTCCCTAATGATTAGTGATTTTGAAATTTTGCCAGGTGCCTTTTCTACATCTATCGAGATGATCATGTGGTTTTATCTTTCATTTTGTCAATGTAGTGTATTACACTGGTTGATTTGCTGGTGTTGAACCATCCTTGCATCCCTGGAATAAATCTCAGCTGATGATGGTGTATAATCCTTTTAAGGTGTTGTTGAATTTGGTTTACTGATAATTTGTTGAGGGTGCATATGTTTATGGAATATATTGTAGTGATGACTTCATAGGTGTATACTTAATCTCTAAATTTATCAAGTTATATGCATTAAATATGTACAGCTTTCTATAGCTGATCATGCTTCAGTAAAGTGGGGTTTCTTTTAAGATTTTATTTATTCACTTTTAGAGAGGTAGGGGAAGGGAGGGAGAAAGAGAGGTAAGAAAACATCAATGTGTGGTTCCCTCTTGCACCCATGCTACTAGTGGACCTGGCCCGCAACCCAGGCATGGGCCCTGACTGGGAATCTAACCTGGTGACAGTTTGGTTTGCAGGCTGGTTCTCAATCCACTGAGCCACACCAGCTAGGGCTCAAGTGGGTTTTTAAATGTAAAAATTACAATAAAACCCAATAAACCAGTGATAAAAAGAAAACCTTGAGAGTAGACTCAGGAGATGGTATACATTTTAAAGAAAGATAAGAATAACAGCATATTTCTCATGGTATTCAAGCGAGAAGCCAATGAAGCAACATCTCTCAGAGTAGTAAGACATAAAGGAAGGGGAAATAAAATAAATTGAAAAAAATAAAGGTTTAAAAAAAGACTTTCAGATGTAAAAGAGCTGAAAATATTCATCACCAAAAAACATGTAAAGAAAGGCTGTCAGGCAGAAGAAAATGGTTTTAATTGAAATCTGAGTGAAGAATATCAGAAATAGTAAACATGTGGATACATATAAAACAAATGCTGTTAATTTTAAGTCACATTAAAATATAATTAACTGTTTAAATCTAAAAGAATAAATCTGTAGTAGAGTTTTATAAAAGTGTAATAAAAAACTTGGTGTCACAATACTCATATCTGATAAAGTAGACTTTAAAACCAAGGTTATAGTAAGAAACCAAAAGGACACAAGATAACAATAAAGGGCACAATCCAGCAAGAGAATATAATGTTAGTAAAATTCATGCACTCAATATAGGAGCACCTAAATATGTAAAGCAATTCTTGACATAAGGGAGAGATTGACAGAAATACAGTCATAGTTGGGGATTTTAACACTCCATTGACTTTAGTGGGCAGATCTTCCAGACGGAAAATCAAAGAGACAGCACCCTTAACACAGTAGATCAAATGGATTTAATTAATGTCTTCACAGCATTTCACCCAAAAGCAGCAAAATATACAAGGTCTACCCATAAGTATCCATCCATGAAATATGAAAAATAGACATTTATTGAAGAAGATATAAGAAACATTGTACATAGGACAATGATGGCTCAGTCCCCTTCAAAGTAGGTAACTTGGGATCTCCCAACCTCTCCAATCTCTATCACCTACCCCATTGTATTTTCCTGAATCTCATCAATGGTCTGAAATCTCTCTGGGAAAAGCCAGAAGGTGCAGGGCACAAAATCTGGGCTATAGGGAGGCTGAGTCACTGGGTGATTGGATGTTTCACCAAAAGACTTTGCATGAGACTTGATGCACGAGTGGGTGCATTGTGGTGATGAAGATGACAACCAACAGTTGCCCATAGCTATGGCCTTCTGTATCATCCAAATAGTTAACAGAGAGAGATGTTCAAGCTTCACACAAAATTTGATGCAGGTTCATTGCAGGTTCACTGATACAAAATAACTCAGTTATTTTGAATGCAAAAGTCATACAGTACACGTGCTCACTCAACAGTGTCTACTGCCCCCACTGACTGATACAGTGAAATCATCATTGTTCAAGCATGCTCATTTCAGTGCACAGCCAGGTGATACCAGTTTTATGTAAAGATTTCTTGTTATATTAACAATGGCTCAACTTTTTCTAGATAAACCTTGTACATACTTTTCAAGTGCAGATGGAACATTTTCTAGGATAAACCACATATTTGGACACAAAATAAGTCTCAGTAAATTTAAGAAGATTGAAATCATATCAAACATCTTCTCTGACCACAATGCTGTGAAACTAGAAATCAATCATAAGAAAAAAACTGAAAAATATACAGAGACATGTAATCTAAATAACATGAGATTAAACAGTGAATGGGACAACAGTGAATGGGTCAACAGTGAAATCAGGGAAGAAATCAAAAGATGCCTTGAAACAGATAAAAATTAGATCACAACCACCCAAAATCTGTGGGACACAGGGAAAGCATTCCTAAGATGGAAATCATAGTATTACAGGCCTATCTCAAGATAAGAAAAAACTCAAGAAAAGCAGTCTAACTTTACACTTAGAGGAACTTGAAAAAGAATAACAAAGCCCAAAGTGAGTAGAAGGAAGGAAATAATAAAGATCAGAGAAGTATATAAAGTCTAAAATATGATATAAATGATGTTTAACCCAACACTGGTTTTTGAAAAGATAAACAGGTTTAACAAGTGTTTAGACAGACACATCAAGAAAAAAAGAGAAGAGACCCAAATAAAATCAGAAATGAATACTGACACCAGAAAAATACAAAAGATTGTAAGAAAATATGAACAACTAACTATATGCCAATAAATTGGGCGACCTGGATGAAATGGAGAAATTCCTAGAAACATACAATTTTTTTTTTTTAAAGATTTTATTTATTTATTTTTAGAGAGGGAAGGGAGGGAGGGAGAAGGAGAGAGAGAGAGAGAGAGAGATCAATGTGCGATTGCTGGGAGTTATGGCCTGCAACCCAGGAATGTACCCTGGCTGGGAATCGAACCTGGGACACTTTGGTTCCCAGCCCGTGCTCAATCCACTGAGCTATGCCAGCCAGGGAAACATAGAATCTTAAAAAACTAAATCAGGAAGAATAAGAGAATCTGAATAGACAGATTACACCAGGTAAAATTGAAGTGGTCATCAAAAAACTCCCAACAGACAAAAGCCCTGGGCTGGATAGCTTTATAGCTGAATTTTACCATTTGGAGAAGAACTAACACCTCTCCTTCTCAAACAAATCCAAAAAATTAAAGAGGAGGGTCCAAGCTCATTTTACAAGGCCAGCGTTATACTAATTTCAAAACCAGATAAGGTCACTACAAAAAAATTATAAGCCAATATCCCAGATGAACATAGATGCTCAAATCTTCAATAAAATATTAGCAAACCAAATACAGCAAGACATCAAAAAGATAATCCACCATGAACAAATAGGATTTATTTTGGGAATGCAAGGTTGATACAACATTCCCAAATCAGTAAATGTGATTCACTACATAAACAAAATGAAGGATAAAAACCACATGATTAGAGGACTTGTGGCCAAGATGGAGGCATAGGTAAACAGAGCTCACCTCCCTGCAAAACCAGGGCAAAACTACAACTAAATTACAGAACAACTATCAATCAGAACTGTAAGTAAATCGTACTGTATGGAAGTCAGACAACTGAGTAATTAAAGAAACCACATTCATCCAGATAGGTAGGAGGGATGGAGGGGTGGAGACATGGAGAACTGGAGATGAAGAATAGGCTGGTCCCACATGTGTGGTGGATAAAAGTTGGGAGGAAGACCTCAGGAGCGAGGGATCCCAGCCCAACACCAGATTCCCCAGCCAATGGTTCTGGTTTCAGTGCCAAGAAGGTAAGTCCCCATAACTTCTGGCTATAAAAATAAGTGGCAGTTGGGTTGGTGGAAGAAACTGTGGGATTCTTGGGCCTTTCCTCTTAAAGGGCCTTGCACTGCATATAATCTTACTTGAACTTAGTCCCTCTGGGCTCCAGCATTGGGGCAGCAGCTTGAAGGGCACCACTGGCATAGGGAGAAGAACTGAAGCATCTGGCATCAGGGTGAAAACTGGGGTCAGCTTCATTCTGGTAGGAGCCATTGTTCCTTTTTTGAGCCCTCTCCCTTACAAAGCCACAGTGTGGTAGCACTGTATCTTTGATTCCAGCTACCTGATTCACATGTTTTGCTTATCCCTGGTGATCACCTAAGTCTATGCCCTATCCAACTTATGGACCCACCAAGCTGTTAACAGTGGCTTTCCCATATAAATGGCTTAGGTAGGCACAAACTCCCAACCTTTCTAAATCTGCTCAAAGCAACAGATGAGCCCAAACCCCTTACCTCTTGCTAAGAGGTCCTAGGACTGGCATTATCAGCAGCCATCTGCAGATCACTTTATAGCTTATGTCAAGTGGCCCCAGGAAGAATACAGGTGGTGGCTGAACTTGGCCTGTATCACCTGAGGAACCCCAGAGCCTGTGCTCCCAGTGGACAGTTATAGACCACACTGGAACACCACCACCTCTACAAGCCACAGAGAGAAGTGGTTGGTAGCCAGTGATCACAGCCAGTTCTACCAGCTGATTGGCCTGGGCAAATCCCTCCCATTAATCTGCCTACAGCTACCAATACTCAGCTGCAGGAGAAGGAAGTACTCAGCCCACACAGAGAGTGCACCTTGAGTACCCAGCTTGCGTAAGAGTGGAGGCAGAGCCACTGGACCCTACAGGACAACTATTACACTAGGCCATGCTACCAAGACAAGGAGTCAAAGCAGCTCTACCTACTACATAGAAACAAACACAGGGAAGCTGGTGACATGAGGAAACAAAGAAATATGGCCAAAATGAGACAGCAGAACAAAACTCCAGAAAAAGTACTAAACAAAATGGAGATAATCTATTAGCTACAGAGTCCAAAAACACTGGTCATAAGGATACTCAAGGAACTCAGAGGGTACTTTAATAGCATAAAAATGATCCAATCAGAAACTAAGGATACACGAATTGAAATAAAGAACAATTTATTGGGGGAATCAACAGTGGAGTGGATGACTAGAATCAGACCTATGATTTGGAAAATAAAGCAAAAGACATTTAATCAAAACAGCAAAAAGAAAAAAGAAACCAAAAAAATAAGGATAGGGTAAGGAGCCTCTGGGACAACTTCATGCATACCAAAATTCTTACAATAGGGGTACTAGAAGGAAAAGAGAAAGAGTAAGACTTTGGAAACCTATTTGAGAAAATAATGAGAGAAAACTTCCCTAATTTGGTGAAGGAAATAGACATACAAGTTTAGAAAACACAGAGAGTCCCAAACAAGATGGATGGAAAGAAGACAACACAAAGACACATCATAATTAAGTTGCCAAAGGTTAAAGATAAAGAGAGAATCTTTAAAACAGCAAGAGAAAAGCAGATAGTTACCGCCAAAAGAGTTCCCATAAGATTGCAGGCTAATTTCTCTAAGGAAACTTTGCAGGCTAGAAGGGACTAGCAAGAATTATTCAAAGTGATGAAAAGCAAGGACCTACACTTAGATTACTCTATCCAGCAAAACTGTCATTTAATTGAAGGGCAGATAAAGCACATCCCAGACAAGGTAAAGCTAAAGGAGTTCATCATCACCAAACCATTATTGTTTGAAATGTTAAAGGGACTTATTTAAGAAAAAGAAGATCAAAACTATGAATATTAAAATAGCAATAAATACATAACTATCAACAATTGAATCTAAAAATCAAGCAGAACAGAAACAGAATTGTGGTCCAGAGATTCAAGATGGCAAAGGAGTAAATGGAAGCTACACTAACCTCCTCCCAAAACCAACCTGGAATTACAACTACATTGTAGAGAAATTGTCCTGAATAAGCAAGTGAACACTAGGTAGAGAGAAGCCTTACAACCACAGACAGACAGAAGAAATAACTTCAGCACAATGAGACTGGCAGGGAGTGGAGGAAGCATGTAAGGGCTGGCTGGGCTCCCATGGGTGGTGGCTGAAGTTCTGGAGGGACATATCACAATGGCCAGGGTGTTCCCCTGAGAGTGGGGGTTTTAGACCCCACGCTGGGCTCCCCAGCCTACAGCACCAGAGCCAGTAAGGAACCCAGATACCATCCAGCTGGGAAAAGCAGCAGGGTTTCTATATGCCAGGAAGGGACAGCTGTAGACTCAGAAAGCCTCATAAAGGTCCAATGCATAAAATTTTCATTTAAAGCCACTTTACCCTGAGCTCCAGTAGATAAAAAATTACAGGACAATATCACAGATGAACAAACTAACAGGCAATATAGAGACAGACTCACAGATAGAGAACAAGATGACAACTCTCGGGAAGAGGGTGGTATGCGCTAGAGGGATCAAGCAAAAAGAAAAAAATGACTCATGGGCATGGACAACAGTGTGGTGATTGCTAGGAGGAAGTGGGTAGTTAGAGGTGGAAGAGGATATAAGGGGGATAAATGGTAATGGAAAAAAACCCAAAAAATAAATTTTAGAAAAGGAAACACAAAAAGTAAAAACTAGAAGCTAAGAAAGTATAGGAATGTTTGCCCATTTGAGGTGGGTGAGGAGAGGGACAGAAACAGCAGAGTATGGGAGCAGTGTACCTGTTGATACGCAACATTATCAATTTCTATCTATGTATATATTTTAAACCCATGAGTTCAAATTGATGTCCCTAGTTCTAGTTTGACACCACAGAGTTCTTTCCAGACTCTCCTTTTTCATGTACATAGCAACTTTCCCGTGAGAGAGGAGTCACTCCCTTTTCCTCAATGTGTACTTATTTGCTGAATCTTTGGATACATGGGAAGTTGTTTCAGAATCTTGAACTTCTGCCACTGTTAGTGACACACTAGCTACAGCTTAAGACTTTGTTTCCAGTTTTTTTATTGTGTTAGTATAAAGGTAAAATTCAGGGTTCAAGAATTGCTTGTTAGTCATTTTATTTATCTTTTTCATCTAATTATGATACTAATTTCAAATATAGTTAGGTTCCTTTGTTTTCTTTATTCTGTTATGCTTTATGCACCACCTCTTCTATTTTTATTTTGTGGCAATAGACAGCGTAGTCAAAACTATACAAATAATTATGCTCATTTCCCCATCTCTTCTGTTCCCACTCCTGTACATAAATATTCTTATCAGTTTCTGATTTATTCTTTCTGTGTTTATTTCTGCTCAAATGGGCAGACATATGTATATTTTGTTTCTCCTTTATTTTACAAAAAATGTAGCATGCTATAATTGCTCTTTTACACATTGCTTTTTTCATCTAACAATATATCGTCATACTTCTCTACATTGATTCATAGATATTTTTGTTGTTTTTTTTCACAGTTGCAAAATAGTCAGTTGCATTGATGCTCGTTAGAGTTTCCTGTAGGGGTTCTAGAATGCGATATTGGTGATGAGTCTCCTAAATGCCACTGAATTGTGTACCTCAAATGGCCAGAATGGTCAATTTCATGTTTTGTAAAATAAACTACAATTAAAAAATTAAAGAGAAGGTGGTAATTTCTGCATAAAGCACAGAAAAGAATGATAGAAGAATAATAACTTACAAGTAATAAGAGAAAGGAGATCAAATAGCAAAATATATATATAAATAATCAAAAGAGAATCAATATGAAACAGATGTGTCAAATAAAAGCTAGTAATACAGAAAATATAAATACAAATATATTATGATTACATTAGGTGTCAATGGATAAAATTCTCCAGAAATAAAATAATTGTTGCTGTACATAAGAAGAGCAAATTCCTACTTTACACTTTTAACAACAAACACCTCACAGGTGTAAGGACATAGAAAAGTTTAAAGTAAGGGAAAAGAAATACCATGTAAATACTAAGCACAAGAGAATGGAAGTGGAATCTTTACTAACTTTGTAATGGAGTATCCCTATCTCTATATCTGTGTGTGTGTACACACACACACACGTATATAAAGAGTAGATATAAGGTACCTATACCAATGTGAGAAGTGCATAAGGTATTACGGTAGGACCATTTGCTAGCAATCTATCTGAATTATAAAGAAAGTCATGTGCTGTTCATTTATTATTGTTGTTATTTATTTATTTATTTTTAATTTTATTGTTATTCGAGTACAGATGTCTGTATTCCCCCCCCCCCACCATTCCACTCCTACCCCAGCCATCACCACCTCCCTCCCCTGATTCCAACCCCCCTTGGTTTTGTCCATGTGTCCTTTATACTTGTTCCTGAAAGCCCTTCCCCTTTTTTCCCCATTATCTTCTCCCACCTCCTCTCTGGTTACTGTCAGTTTATTCTTAACTTCAATGTCTCTGGTTATATTTTGCTTGCTTGTTTGTCTTGTAGATTAAGTTCCACTTAAAGGTGAGATTGTATGGTATCTGTCCCTCACCACCTGGCTTATGTCGCTTAGTATAATTTGCTCCAGTTCCATCCATACTCTTGCAAAGGAGAGGAGCTCCATCTTTCTTTCTGTTAGGTAGTATTCTGTCATGTAAATGTACCATAGTTTTTTTTTAAAGTCTGTCTCTTTTGTTAAAAGCCTTACTTTATATACCACATGCCAATTTTTATACAGAAAATACTGTGATCATGGCTCACTGCACTCTACCAACAAGATGCCACTGAATGTATGTTGGGAAGACATGCATGCAATCAGCTTGAAGCCAACAAAAGTCGGCATAAGAATCAGTTCAAAAAAAAAAGTTCAGCAGGAGTGGATCATGGTGTTAAATCAGTGTGTCCTCAATAAAACAGTGTAAAAGTACATAAGAAAAAACTGACAAAACTAAAGGGAGAAAAAGACAAATCCACAATTATAATTCTGCAGTGTATTTGCCATAAGACTTTGCATGTTGCTTAGAAGAGATGATAAGAAAAATTGTCAGTTAAGAATGAAGAATGATTAATAACCTGAGTAGCAAACATGACTTGTAGACACATTGAGAACACTAATACGTTACAACAGAGTGGATACTCTATTAAACTTCTATGGAGATGTCAATCTTACAATAGTGCTAGGACATGTACCACACTGTGCTCCTGACTATAATAAGAGGATTTAGTGATTTCCACTTAAATAAATTAACCCTGTTGACAAATATTTCTAAGGCCTGCTTTATATCCCTGTTCCTCAGGCTGTAAATGAAGGGGTTCAGCATGGGGGTAACTACTGTATACATGACTGAAGCAATTATGTTTTTGGAATCCCATGATGAGGACAAAAAGTAAACAACAGCAAGTGTCCCATAGAATAAAGACACCACAAGGAGATGGGAGCCACAAGTAGAGAAGGCTTTCAAGAGTCTCTTAGTGGAGGGAGCCCTCAGGATGATGGTCCCTATATGGATATATGAGCCCAAAACAATGGCCAAAGATAGAAAATAAAGCATTCCTCCCTCAGTGAAAATGACCAACTCATTGAGGGAGATATCCGAGCAGCTGAGCTTCAGAAGCACAGTGAGGTCACAGAAGAAGTGGGTAACAACATTGTTGGCACAGAAGGACAGTTGGACCAAGAGGCCAGTGTACAACAGTGCATGGGCACAGGCAATAATCCATAAGGCAGCTACCAGCAGCACACACAGTCCCTCCCTCATGATGGTGGTGTAGAGTAGAGGGTGACAGATGGCCACGTACCTGTCATATGCCATCACTGCCAGAAGGAAATTGTCAACACTACCGAAAAGTATGAAAAAATACAACTGAGAAATGCATCCCACATAGGGGATGGATTGTTGCTGAGTCTGCATGTTCATGAGCATCTTAGGGACAGTGACAGATGAGAAAGAGACATCAGTGAGGGCCAGGTGGCTGAGGAAGAAGTACATGGGCGTGTGCAGGCGGGAGTCCAGCCTGATGAGCAGGATGATGAGCAGGTTGCCCAGCACCGTGGTCAGGTACATGCCCAGGAACAGGGCAAAGAACACACCCTGCTGCCCTGGCCTTATGGGGAGCCCCAGGAGGAGGAACTCGGACACGCTGCTCTGGTTCTCAGGCCTCATGCTGCTCTTCTGTCTGCCGAGGATGAAGGAGGTTTGGAAATCTCAAGACCCTAGAAAAGACAACCAGGACCATCACATCTCATACTGTAATTTTGGGGAAAATCATGAATTTTTCCTACACGTTTATTCATTTGTTAGACCTGGAAAAGTATCCATCTCCACAGTAACCCAGTGTGGTTCCTGGAAATCATTGAAACCCATAAGCAGCCAAGAAGCCCTCTTTGCAGAGAAGCAGGAGGTGTTCACTGTTTCATTCAGGCATTACTTACTGAACATGGAGTCTGTGTTGGGACTTCTCCTAAGGACTGAGATGCCACAGTTAACAAGAAAAGCAACGTCCCCATTGCTGGGAGGTTAGATCTCAATGAGCATGAAGGGGTAATTTGTACCCCAGTCCTGTGAATACACAATTCACGCAGCAGATTTGGATGATGAGCCCTGAAAACTGGGATGAGTGGTGTCTGCCTTAAGTAAACATGAGACTTCAGTGCTGTCGAGATGTGGAATGATGTGACACTCTGTAAACCTGCCAAATCCCATTGACCTACAGCTGTAACCTCAGGGACACTCTAGGAATTGGTGGCCTTTTACTGGTGGCCACCTGATGCCACAATAGCTTCGAAATCAGACAAGTCCACAAGCTATCTTGTAACAGTGCTGAACATTTTGGTGGATATATGGGTAGTAGACTAAGGATTTTACCTGCATTTCCTAGTTAAATCCACACACCCAACTTAAATTCCCAGAATTTCAGACCTCTTCATAACCCGCACTAAGAATTTGTGTTTTTTTCACCTATTTTAGCTTTTAAGGAATAGAAACAAATGATACCAATTCTGTAGGCACACAACGGCAGGGTGGGGACAAAATGGAGCACACACGTGTGTTTGTATCTGTCTATATTAGAGGTGATATATATAACCTTGATGCATACTTGCATCTTTTTAAAAAAATATTTTATTTATTTATTTTTAGGGAAGGGAGGGAGAAAGAGAGGAAGAGAGAAACATCAATGTGCAGTTGCTGGGGGCCGTGGCCTGCAACCCAGGCATGTGCTCTGACTGGGAATCGAACCTGCCATGCTTTGGTTCGCAGCCCGCACTAATCCACTGAGGTACGCCAGCCAGGGCTGTATCTTCTTTTTATATAGTTGATAATCATATTTTTAGTTTTGTGTAGACTTTATTTATCTATTTTTAGAGAGAAGGGAAAGGAGGGAGAAAGAGAGAGAGAAACATCAATATGAAAGAAATACCTCAATTGGTTGCCTCTCACTTGCCCCATACTAGGGACCCGACTCACCCTGAGTAGGAACCAAACCAGCAACCTTTTGGTACACAGGCTGCCATTCAGTCCCCTGAGCCACACCAGCCAGGGCCTTCTGTTTTCTATGAATTAAAAATTAGCATGCATTAGGTACTTCATAGGGTTCAGTCTAATACATTCATGTGATCAGAACCCATCCTCAGAACCATTTCACATGGAAACTTCCTATTATTGGTTAGGGGAGCCAAGCAAGCTATGAGCTGTGAGGACCAAAAGTTGTCCAAACTTTTCTTAGTCCTCTTACTAGAAAATTTCATTCCTTCATTTTCATATACTTTTCAACTGCCAAAAAATTCTGTACATGAACTTCTGTTGATGCACTAACTATTTTCTGAGGACCTCTGTAAGATTCAAAAGACCAATATCATTCTTCCCACGTTATGAATGTGGAAGATAAGGCCTAGGACTGAAGTAGCTTTCCAAGGTCTCACCACCAGTTGATGGTGATTCTGCCCAATACATTCACACAGCAGGATGCCTGCAGGGATTTTCTTTGTTTGTCTTTGTCTTTTTCTTTTCTTTTCTTTTCTTTTCTTTTCTTTTCTTTTCTTTTCTTTTCTTTTCTTTTCTTTCTTGGATGGGAGATATCAAAGTTTAATAAAACTAACGGGTTGCAAAATTCTGAACATACTCAGCTGCGTGAAACTGACAGCCGATTTGGTCTAAGAAACAGAGTTGCTTACCGTTTGGTTACTTGAGCTAATGGTGCTCCAGAATGAGGACACTTAAGTAAACACTGAAAGTCCTGGATGCAGATCACACACATACCCAGTGCTGATTTGTGAATTCCTATTACCTCTGACCAGTTTCCCATGCTAAACGAAGGAGAGGCAATATGTGGCTCAGCTCATAAACATTCATATATTGGGTTGGCCAAAAAGTGTGTTACCTTTTTTTCTGTAAAATAAGGCATTTTTATATGTTCACCAATAAATTTATTGATGTGGATATTTTGAGTATCTTGCTATTTCTTGCTACTTGCTTCTGGTCTATAGAGGCCATGGGTGCTGCTAAACATTTTCCAATGCATAAGACAGCCCCACAGCAAAGAAGTATTTGCCCAAAATGTCAATAGTAACAAGAAACTTTGCAAACCACTTCTGACGCTTTCAATCAGTCACAGCACCTTCTCCATACACTGCACACATCTTTTTTTATGTTTCATTCAGTTGCATTGTTACCTTCCTTGCAGTAATTAAACATAATATGCTGAAAATGTTGGGTATGTTCTCCCATCTTCGGTATTAAAATGGGTGCACAAAAACACAACAATTTTGACAAGCATTTTTAAGATGCACATTGATATGACAGCTGTCACAAAACAATCTAACAAAATTCTCTCAAATGAAGTTAAAGGCAACTAAGTACAATGAGAGCTATCTTATGGAAAAAACAAATGATTTTTTTGCCCAAATACATACATACAAGGCATAAATAACACAAAATAAGACATACACAACACACAGTGATGGGCCATTCACCTGCAAACATAGTGGCAATGCACATTAACACACCTGACTCATGACACACCTGGTAAACACTCAATTTGCCACATATACAAAACTCAGACATTATAGACACGTCACCAAAACCACACCAACCACAAAAATTCAAAATTGCATCAAAACCACACACAAAGAACACATATGCACACTCAGCCACACACTCTCTACAACAAGCAGCACACACCCTCTTATTAAAAGTGGGCATGCTTCTGCGCCTTCTCACTGATCCCCTTCCTGGAGGAAGCCTGTCAGCATGGGGCGGTGAAGCCTGTTCAGTCACAGGTGCACTTGTTAAACCAGCACCAACATCCCATGCACATGGTCACACACATGGTAACAAACATATACACAGAGTAAACAAAAAATACACCTTCCTGCTCTCACACACTTGTGCACACCCACAGACACAGCTCACACACATACCAGCACATACTGCTAAGCAGAGGTGTGAGCCCTCTCTGACCTGACCTTGGCTCCTGGGAAGTCAAGCATCTTCCTGTCCAGCAGCAGAGCCAACAATGTCACCTCAGATGCTCAGCTGTGATGCAAGTACTTAAAATCACAGGCATGAATCAGGAGTCCCTACTCACACAAGGAGTCTAGTAACTTGGTGTACATGGGTTAAAATGGGACAATGTTAGGTCTAACTCGGGAAAAGAGTCACACTGAGTCAGATAGAAGATAAACACATGTGCACACATGCAACCATCAAACGGCATGTACACGAACATACACAGTACCTGCAGACTCTCAGAGACATAGAGCCATGGACACAGGCTGTCATATATGAACCTACTGGCACACAGGCAGATACGTCCCCAGGTTCAGACATCCAGCCCCTCTGACCTGTGCTCGTCTTTGGTGAGTTCAGACACCCACTCCAAACTGTGTGCCCAGCTCCTCAGGGCAACACTATTGCAGCGTTTTCTTCACAAACAGAAGAAATGCCTGGGGCCTTGGTGCTTCTACAGACCTTCATTTTGTTTAAACAGCTCCAGAGAAATGACTCAAAAATAACTCTTACTAATGAGAGACTGACACCCAGTCCCCAAGCTTCTGGCTAATTTCTGCCTGCCCTTTGGGAGCTGGGTGTCCAAGAGCCAGAGTGGCTGCAGTCCTAGGGGACAGTGACCCTGATTCCAGTGATGCCTGGAGTCCTTTCTTCTTGGGCATGTGCCAGCTGGGACAAAGGATTTTTCTGCATTTCATTTGGAAATGATTTTAAAGATACAGAAATGTTGTAAAAATGGCATGAAGAATTCATGCAAAGGCCTTAATCCAGATTCCCCAATGTTTAATGTTTTACTATGTTTACCCTCTGTATGCATGTATGTATTAACGTATGTATGTTTCAGACTTATTAGAGTTTCAGCAGAGATACCAAAGTGCATATTATTAGAAAGCACGGCATATTAATTTTTCGAATTGCTACTGTTTTTATCCTTGATCAAATGGCTAAGATAGTGTCTGCCAGGTTCTCTGTTGCAAATTTACCATTTTTTAAAGTTACTATGTTATTCTTATAGTTAATTTATGTTATTTAGGTAGATAGTTTGAAACTAGACAATCATAGCTTTTTCCATCTTAACCTTATACTGACTATATTTAACATCCATTGGTGATTGTTACATGACAAAATTTTGCAAATGTGGTCACCAGATGGTGATTCTCCAATTCTATCATCTTGTATTTTTATTAGTTGTATTTTCCTATAAGAAGAAATCTCCCCTTACTCCCCACTCATTTCCTTGATTTCTTTATTTACTTACATACATATTTATTATGGACCCATGGATTCCTATTCTTTGAGTTATAATCCAACCCTTTGATTCATTTTGAAGCTTTAGGTGTATTCATTGCTCACAAGCATTCTAAATGACCTCAGAGAGCCACGTGGAAAGTATATGTAAAAGAAACATAAGTAAAAACTAGGAACTAGGAAACTAAAGAAATGTTTACCCATAGAAGGTGGATCAGGAAGAATGAGGGGTGGGAAAGGATAAATGTTGACAATATAGATGTTGACATATACAAATTTCCATCTATGTATAATTTTTAAGACCCATGATTTTGAATCAATATCTCCAGTTCTAGGTTGACACCAGAGAGTTCTCTCCAGCCTCTGCATTTCCATGCACATAACAGTTTTCCTGTGAGAGTAAGGCATCACTTTCCTTTTCCTCAGTGTTTACATATTTGCTGAATCTTTGGATATGTGGCAAGTGGTGGCAGAATCTTGAACTCATACCACTGTTAGTGACACACAAAGTATGGCTTAAGACTTTGTTTCCAGCTTTTTCTTTTTATTGTGACAGCACATGAACAAAAAACCATGGGATCCACCTGCACTTCCCTCTGGGAGGATTCTTCCCCCAAACTCTTGCTCTCATGCCAGACACATACTTTATAAGAGATGATGAAGTGAAAAGTGTTAATTAGGAATAAAGAATTATAAATAATCCCAGTATCAAACCTGACCTTGTTGACTTGTTAACAACACTAACACTTGACAACAGAATGCATATTCTGTTAAAGTTGTGGGGATATGTCCACCTTACAATAGTGTTAGGACATGTGCCTCACTGTGCTCCTGACTGCAGTAAGAGGATTTAGTGATTTCCACTTAAGTAAATTAACCCTGTTGACAAACATTTCTAAGGCCTGCTTTATATCTCTGTTCCTCAGGCTGTAAATGAAGGGGTTCAGCATGGGGGTAACTACTGTATACATGACTGAAGCAATTATGTTTTTGGAATCCCATGATGAGGACAAAAAGTAAACAACAGCAAGTGTCCCGTAGTATAAAGACACCACAAGGAGATGGGAGCCACAGGTAGAGAAGGCTTTCAAGAGTCTCTTAGTGGAGGGAGCCTTCAGGATGATGGTCCCTATACAGATGTACGAGCCCAAAATAATAGCCAAAAGTAGAAAATAAAGCATTCCTCCCTCAGTGAAGATGACCAGGTCATTGAGGGAGATGTCTGAGCAACTGAGTTTCAGGAGCACAGTGAGGTCACAGAAGAAGTGGGTGACCACATTGTTGGCACAGAAGGACAATCGGACCAACAGGAGGGTGTGCAACAGTGCATGGTCACAGGCAATAATCCAAGAGGCACCCACCAGCAGCACACAAGGCCCCTCCTTCATGATGGTGGTGTAGTGTAGAGGGTGACAGATGGCCATGTACCTGTCATATGCCATGACTGCCAGAAGGAAATTGTCCAGAGTAGCAAAAAATATGAAGAAATACAACTGAGAAATGCATTCCACATAGGAGATGGATTGTTGCTGAGTCTGCATGTTCATGAGCATCTTAGGGACAGTGACAGATGACAGAGAAATGTCAGAGAAGGCCAAGTGGCTGAGGAAGAAGTACATGGGCGTGTGCAGGTGGGAGTCCATCCTGATGAGCAGGATGATGAGCAGGTTGCCCAGCACCGTGGTCAGGTACATGCCCAGGAACAGGGTGAAGAACACACCCTGCTCCCCTGGCCTGATGGGGAGCCCCAGGAGGAAGAACTTGGACACGCTGCTCTGGTTCTCAGGCCTCATGCTGTTCTTCTGTCTGCCAAAGATGAAGGAGGTTTGGGAATCTCAGGAACCTAGAAAAGACAACCAGGATCATCACGTCTCATACTGTAATTTGGGGGGAAATCATGAATTTTTTCTACACGTTTATTCATTTGTTAGACCTGTAAAAGTATGCATCTCCACAGTAACCCAGTGTGGTTCCTGGAAATCATTGAAACCCTTGAGGAGCCAACAAGGCCTCATTGCACAGAAGTGGGAGGTGTTCTCTGTTTCATTCGTCCATTACTTATGGAACATGGAGTCTGTGTTGGGACCTCTCCTAAGGACTGAGATGCCACAGTGAACAGGAAAAGCAAGGTCCCTATTTCTGGGAGGTTAGATCTGGATGAACATGGAGGGATAATTTGTACCCCAATCCAGTGAATACACAATTCACTGCAGTAGAATTGGAAGATGAGCCCTGAAAACTGGGATCAATTTTGTCTGCCTTAAGTAAACATGAGACTTCAGTGCTGAGAAGATGTAGGAACAATGTGACACTCTGCGAACCTGCCAAGTCCCATTGACCTACAGCTGTAACTTCAGGGACACTCTAGGAATTGGTGGCCTTTTAAAGCCACTTGATGCCACAATAGCTCTGGAACGAGAAAAGTCCACAAGCTCTCTTTTGTAACAGTGCTGAACATTTTGGTGAATATCTGGATACCAGACTAAGGATTTTGCTTGTGTTTCCTAGTTAAATCCACACACCTGACCAAATTCCCAGAATTTCAGACCTCTTCACAGTCCCACTAAGAATTTGTGGTCTTTCACGTACTTAGCTTTTAAGAAATAGAAATATAAGTGATTCCAATTCTGTAGGCACACAATGGCAGGGTGGGGACAAAATGGAGCACACACGTGTGTGTGTATCCGTCTATATTACAGATGATATATATATTACTTTGATGCATGCTTGTATCTTCTTTTTTTATAGTTAATAATCACATTTTTAGTTTTGTATAGATTTTATTTATTTATTTTTAGATAGAAGTTAAAGGAGGGAGAAAGAGAGAGAGAAACATCAATATGAAAGAAATACCTCAATTAGTTGCCACTCACTTGCCCCATACTAGGGACCCGGCCCACCCTGAGCAGGAACCAAATCAGCAACCTTTTGGTGCACAGGCTGCCATTCAATCCCCTGAGCCACACCAGCCAGGGTCTTCTGTTTTCTATGAATTAAAAATTAGCATGCATTAGCTACCTCATGAAGTTCAGTCTAATGCATCCATGTGATCAGAACCATTTCACATGGAAACTTCCCATTTATTGGTTAGGGGAGCCAAGCAAGCTATGATCTGTGAGGACCAAATGTTGTCCAAACTTTTCTTAGTCCTCTTACTAGAAAATTTTATTTTCTTAGTCCTCTTACTAGAAAATTTCATTCCTTCATTTTTATATACATTTCAACTGCCAAAAAATTCTGTACATGAACTTCTGTTCATGCACTATTTTCTGAGGGCCTCTGTAAGATTCAAAAGGCCAGTATAATTCTTCCCACGTTATGAATGTGGAAGATGAGGCCTAGGATTGAAGTAGCTTTCCAAGGTCTCACCACCAGTTGATGGTGATTCTGCCCAATACATTCGCAGCACAATGCCTGGAGGAGTTTTCTTTGTCCTTTTCTTGTCTTGTCTTGTCTTTCTTTCTTTCTTTCTTTCTTTCTTTCTTTGATGGGAGATCTCAACGTTTAATAAAACTAAATGGTTGCAAAATGCTGAGCATACTCAGCTACATGAAACTGATAGCCGATTTGGTCTAAGAAACAGAGTTGCTTACCGTTTGGTTACTTGAGCTAATGGTGCTCCAGAATGAGGCCACTTAAGGAAACACTGAAGGTCCTGGATGCAGATCACACACACACACCCAGTGCTGATTTGTCAATTTCTGTCACCTGTGACCAGTTTCCCATGCTAAAGGAAGGAGAGGCAATATGTGGCTCAGCTCATAAACATTCATATATTGGCCAAAAAATCTGTTACCTTTCTTTCTGTAAAATAAGACATTTTTATATGTTCAATAAATTTCTTGATGTGGATATTTTGAGTATCTTGCTATTTCTTGCTATTAGCTTCTGGTGTATAGAGGCCAGGGGTGCTGCTAAATATCTTCCAATGCATAAGACAGCCCCATAGCAAGGAAGTATTTGACTAAATGTCAGTAGTACCAAGAAAGTTTGCAAACCACTTCTGACACTTTCAATCAGTCACAGCACCTTCTCCATACACTGCACACATCTTTTTCAATGTTTCATTCAGTTGCATTGTTACCTTCCTTGAAGTAATTAAACATAATATGCTGAAAATGTTGGGTATGTTCCCCCATCTCCAGTATTAAAATGGATGCACAAAAACGCAACAATTTTGACAAGGATTTTTAAAATGCACACTGATATGACAGCTGTCACAATACAGTCTAACAAAAAATGAAAGCCAACTAAATACAATAAGAGCCATCTTATGGAAAAAACAAATGAATTTTTTGCCCAAATACATACATACAAGGCATAAATAACACAAAATAAGACATACACAACACACAGTGATGGGCCATTCACCTGCAAACACAATGGCAATGCACATCAACACACCTGACTCATGACACACCTGGTAAACACTCAATTCACCACATATACAAAACTTAGACATTATAGACACATCACCAAAACTACACCAACCACAAAAATCTAAAAATTTCATCAGAAACACACACAAAGAACACATATGCACACCCAGCCACACACTCTCTACAACAAGCAGCACACACCCTCTTATTAAAAGTGGGCATGCTTCTGCCCCTTCTCACTGATCCCCTTCCTGGAGGAAGGCTGTCAGCATGGGGCAGTGAAGCCTATTCACTCACCGGTGCACTTCTTAAACCAGCACCAGCATCCCATGCACGTGGTCACACACATGGTAACATACATACACACAGAGTAAACAAAAAATACACCTTTCTGCTCTCACACACTCATGTGTCACCCACAGACACAGCTCACACATGCAGCAGCACATTCAGCTGAGCAGAGGTGTGAGCCCTCTCTGACCTGACTTGGCTCCTCTGAGGTCAGGCATCTTCTTGTCCAGCAGCAGAGCCAACAATGTCACCTCTGATGCTCAGCTGTGATACAAGTACTTAAAATCACAGGCATGAATCAGGAGTCCCTACTCACACACAAGGGTTGTGGTAACTTGGTGTACATGGGCTAAAATAGGGCCAGGTTAGGTCTAACTCAGGAAATGAGCCAGACTGAGTCAGATAGACAGCAAATACATTTGCACACATGTGCACACACATACAACTATCAAACAGCATGTACAAGAGCATACACAGTACCTGAAGCCTCACAGAGACACAGAGCCATGGATGCAGACTGTCACATATGATCCTACTGGCACACAGGCAGACATGTTCCCAGGTTCAGACATCCAGCCCCTCTGACCTGTGCTCCTCTTCGGTGAGTTCAGACACCTGCTTCAAACTGTGCCCAGCTCCTCAGGGCAACACAATTGCAGTGTTTTTTTTATTCCACAAACAGAAGAAATGCCTGGGGCCTTGGTGCTTCTACAGACTTTCATTTTGTTTCAACAGCTCCAGAGAAATGATTCAAAAATAACCCTTGTGAATGAGAGACTGACACCCAGTCCCCAAGCTTGTGGCTAATTTCTGCCTGTCCTTTAGGGAGCTGGCTGTCCAAGAGCCAGAGGGGCTGGAGTCCCAGGGGACAGTGACCCTGATTCCAGTGATGCCTGGACTCCTTTCTTCTTGGGCATGTGCCAGCTGGGACAAAGGATTTTTCTGCATTTCATTTGGAAATGATTTTAAAGATACAGAAATGTTGTAAAAATGGCATGAAGAATTCATGCAAAGGCCTTAATCCAGATTCCTCAATGTTTAATGTTTTACTATGTTTACCCTCTGTGTGCATGTATATATTAACGTATGTATGTTTCAGACTTATTGGAGTTTCAGCAGAGATACCAAAGTGCATATTATTAGAAACCATGTCATATTAATTTTTCCAATTGCTAGTGTTTTTATCCTTGATCAAATGGCCAAGATAGTGTCTGCCAGGTTCTCTGTTGCAAATTTACCATTTTTTAAAGTTACTATGTTCACCTTGTAGTTAATAGATATCATTTGGGTAGATAGTTAGAAACTAGACAATCATAGCTTTTTCCA
This sequence comes from Phyllostomus discolor, assembly GCF_004126475.2. Taxonomy (NCBI): domain Eukaryota; kingdom Metazoa; phylum Chordata; class Mammalia; order Chiroptera; family Phyllostomidae; genus Phyllostomus; species Phyllostomus discolor. The sequence goes on from NW_023397519.1 coordinate 21,222, forward strand.
TCTTAACCTTATACTGACTATATTTAACATCCATTGGTGATTGTTACATGACAAAATTTTGCAAATGTGGTCACCAGATGGTGATTCTCCAATTCTATCATCTTGTATTTTTATTAGTTGTATTTTCCTATAAGAAGAAACCTCCCCTTATTCCCCATTCATTTCCTTGATTTATTTATTTATTTACATACTTATTTATTATGGTCATGGATTCTTATTCTTTGAGTTAAAATCCAACCCTTTGATTCATTTTGAAGCTTTAGGTATGTTCATTGCTCACAAGCATTCTAAATGACCTCAGAGAGCCATGTAGGAAATATATGTAAAAGAAACAGAAGTAAAAACTAGGAACTAGGAAACTTAAGGAATGTTTACCCATACAGAGTGGATCAGGAAGAATGAGGGGTGGGAACAGGATAGATGTTGACATATACAAATTTCCATCAATGTATAATTTTTAAGACCCATGAGTTTGAATCGATATCTCCAGTTCTAGGTTGACACCAGAGAGTTCTCTCCAGCCTCTGCATTTCCAAGCACATAACAGTTTTCCTGTGAGAGCAAGGCATCACTTCCCTTTTCCTCAGTGTTTACGTATTTGCTGAATCTTTGGATATGTGGCAAGTGGTGGCAGAATCTTGAACTCATACCACTGTTAGTGACACATGAACTACAGCTTAAGACTTTGTTTCCAGCTTTTTCTTTTTATTGTCACAGTACATGGATACCATGGGATCCACCTGCACTTCCCTCTGGGAGGAAGCTGCCCCCAAACTCTTGCTCTCATGCCAGACACATACTTTATAAGAGATGATGAAGTGAAAAGTGTTAATTAGGAATAAAGAATTATAAATAATCCCAGTATCAAACCTGACCTCATTGTCTTGTTAATAACACTAACATTTGACAACAGAATGCATATTCTGTTAAAGTTGTGGGCATATGCCCACCTTACAATAGTGTTAGGACATGTGCCTCACTGTGCTCCTGACTGCAATAAGAGGATTTAGTGATTTCCACTTAAGTAAATTAACCCTGTTGACAAACATTTCTAAGGCCTGCTTTATATCTCTGTTCCTCAGGCTGTAGATGAAGGGGTTCAGCATGGGGGTAACTACTGTATACATGACTGAAGCAATTATGTTTTTGGAATCCCATGATGAGGACAAAAAGTAAACAACAGCAAGTGTCCCGTAGTATAAAGACACCACAAGGAGATGGGAGCCACAGGTAGAAAAAGCTTTCAAGAGTCTCTTAGTGGAGGGAGCCTTCAGGATGATGGTCCCTATACAGATATATGAGCCCAAAACAATAGCCAAAGGTGGAAAATAAAGCATTCCTCCCTCAGTGAAGATGACCATCTCATTGAGGGAGATATCTGAGCAGCTGAGCTTCAGGAGCACAGTGAGGTCACAGAAGAAGTGGGTGATGATATTGTTGGCACAGAAGGACAGTCGGGCCAACAGGAGGGTGTGCAACAGTGCATGGTCACAGGCAATAATCCAGGAGGCAGCCACCAGCAACATACACAGCCCCTCCCTCATTATGGTGGTGTACTGTAGAGGGTGACAGATGGCTACGTACCTGTCATATGCCATCACTGCCAGAAGGAAATTGTCAAGACTACCGAAAAGTATGAAAAAGTACAACTGAGAAATGCATCCTACATAAGGGATGGATATTTGCTGAGTCTGCATGTTCATGAGCATCTTAGGGACAGTGACAGATGACAGAGAAATGTCAGAGAAGGCCAAGTGGCTGAGGAAGAAGTACATGGGCGTGTGCAGGTGGGAGTCCAACCTGATGAGCAGGATGATGAGTAGGTTGCCCAGCACCGTGGTCAGGTACATGCCCAGGAATAGGGTGAAGAACACACCCTGGTGCTCTGGCTGGATGGGGAGCCCCAGGAGGAGGAACTCGGACACACTGCTCTGGTTCTCAGGCCTCATGCTGCTCTTCTGTCTGCCGAGGATGGAGGAGGTTTGGGAATCTCAGGAACCTAGAAAAATAACTAGGACCATCACATCTCGTACTGTAATTTTGGGGAAAATCATGAATTTTTTTCTACACGTTTATTCATTTGTTAGACCTGTAAAAGTATCCATCTCCACAGTAACCCATTGTGGTTCCTGGAAATCATTGAAACCCATAAGTAGCCAACAAGACCTCATTGAACAGAAGCAGGATGTGTTCACTGTTTCATTCGGCCATTATTGATTGAACACGGAGTCCTTTCTTTTTGGGCATGTGCCAGCTGGGACGAGGATTTTTCAGTTTTTTATTTGGAAATGATTTTAGAGATACAGAAACGTTGTAACGATGGCATTAAGAATTCTTGGAAAGGCCTTAATCTAGATTCCCCAATGTTTCAGGTTTTACTGTGTTTACCCTCTGTGTGCATGTATATATGAACGTGTGTATGTTTCAGACTTATTAGAGTTTGAGCAGATATACCACAATGCATATTATTAGAAACCTGTGTCAGACCCTCTACTAAGGACTGAGATGCCACAGTGAACAGGAAAAGCAAAATCCCCATTTCTGGGAGGTTAGATCTCAATGAGCATGGAGGGAGACTTTGTACACTAGTCCAGTGAATACACAATTCACTGCAGCAGAATTGGAATGTGAGCCCTGAAAACCTGGATCAATTGTGTCACCTGAAGTAAACATGAGACTCCAGTGCTGAGAAGATGTTGGAATGATGTGACTCTCTTCCTGTGAACCTGCCAAGTCCCATTGACCTACAGCTGTAACCTCAGGGACACTCTAGGAATTGGTGGCCTTTTAAAGCTACCTGATGCCACAATAGCTCCAAAACCAGAAAAGTCCACAAGCTGTCTTTTGTGACAGTGCTGAACATTTTGGTGAATATCTGGGTAGTAGACTAAGGATTTTACCTGTGTTTCCTAGTTCAATCCACACTTTCGACTTATATTCCCAGAATTTCAGACCTCTTCACAGCTGCACTAAGAATTTGTGTTTTTCCACCTATTTTAGCTTTTTAGAAATAGAGACCTAAATGGTACCAATTCTGTAGGCACACAGAGGCAGGGTGGGGACAAAATGAACACACACGTGTGTGTGTATCCGTCTATATTACAAGTAATATGTATAACCATGATGCATACTTGTATCTTCTTTTTTATAGTTGATAATCACATGTTCAGTTGTGTGTAGATTTTATTTATTTAGTTTTAGAGAGAAGGGAAAGGAGGGAGAAAGAGAGAGAAACATCAATATGAAAGAAATACCTCAATTGGTTGCTTCTCATTTGCCCCCTACTAGGGACCTGGCCCACCCTGAGCAGGAACCAAATCAGCAACCTTTTGGTGCACAGGCTGCCACAGAAGCCCCTGAGCCACACCAGCCAGGGGCTTCTGTTTTCTATGAATTAAAAATTAGCGTGCATTAGGTACTTCATAGGGTTCAGTCTAATTCATCCATGTGATCAGAACCCATCCTCAGAACCATTTCACATGGAAACTTCCCATTTATTGGTTAGGGGAGCCAAGCATGCTATCATCTGTGAGGACTGAAAGTTGTCCAAACTTTTCTTAGTCTTCTTACTAGAA
>NW_023397520.1:0-50830 GCF_004126475.2 Phyllostomus discolor
AGGAAATTAGCAGCTTTTCTTTAATGGCTCTTTGTTTTTGTATTTTCTGATGTACTTTATGATTGGAATGTAGCAATTGGTACATGAAACAAAATTGCCCTCTGAATAAATATATGGGATGTTGTTTTGATTAAAGTTGTGTGATCTTAATATATGTTTCTTTGGGGAAAAGTATACAGGGGTAAGCAAAAGTAGGTTTACAGTTGTTTTTATGGAAAAATAAATAATAAATTAGTAAATAATAAAAAAAATAAACCCTGTTTTGTGAACTAAATACTGTAAATCTACTTTTGCCCACCCTATATGAAGAAAATAATATCTTGCAGCTTTAGAATGACTTATGTTTACATTTTATTACATCATAACAATCCCTGGCTATTGAGTACCTGTTAGGTCTGAAACACAAATTATGAGGCAGGCAGTGTTTACCTTTGATGAGGAATCTTCTAATATTCGTGGTGAGGGATGTCCTAACTGGATCAATTTGAAAAGGCACATTGTCCAGTAAGTGGCTAGTCCTTAAGGAAGCCAATTGGCTTCCTGGAAACTTCTACAAAATGACTTTGCTTTTGTTTGTTTCTTTGTTTTGTTTTGTTTTGTTTTGTTTTGTTTGCCAAGTTACCACAGGACAACTCCTAGCTCTCAAATTTGCGCGTCTAGACATTTCATTTGTCAGGTTTCCCATCAGTTATGGGTTGATTTAGTTTAAGCAAATTCAGAGAGACTAGTATATAAAATTAATACTTTAATTTATTAATTTAAAATGAGATATGAAATTGTAGGAAACATTCCTGGCTACCTGTGAATAAAATTGTAACTGAGAGTTTTCTATGTGTGCATAAAATTAGAATAAGAGGAATTAGGTTATCTGAATGGCTCCTGTTAACTGATGTATACATCCTTTCTGAAGACAGGCTTGGGGCAGAGCGCCCTCTGCCTTCCTGAGGAGAAAACGCACTGCTGAGACCTGTCTCCATTTTCCCCCGCTGTCACTGATGACAGAACTTTGATAACAACAGTGTTTCTGTAGTTATCTTGGTTGGGAGATGATGTGACATTTTGCCATTCAGTGGTGGATCACATATTTCTGTCCTATTTCCTTATTTACTTTCATAATTTCATTCTCACAAAACACTTACCTTTCCCTATTTCCAGGCTCTTTGGAAAGAAGCCATGAGGTGACTCACAGGGCTTCCTACTGTATTCCATTTAAAAGACGTTTTTTGGGGGTAGTGTATTTTCTTTAAAAAAAAAACTGCAAGAAGGTGACTCATAGGTCTTGCATTCAAAGCACTATTAGTTTATATAAAGATATTTTAAAAATAATGTGTTATGAATGTCAATGAACAGAGTAATAATAGCTATAATAGTTCACAACAGCAAGCTGTCACTGAAAAATGTTTCACTAACACAAACTATCATGAGACCCATACTCAAGTAATGTAATAATCATGATTTATGATATAACAATTGTTAAAATGTATATTTCAAGGGCTTTTTAAAAGAGCTTATTTTTAAAACTAGCAGGCATATATGTAAGACATAATATAATAATTATATTATACCATATCTCATTGGTATTTACTTTTCCAAAAAAGTTGGTGTCTTTCTACCTGGACCACATATACTTTCTGTGTATACAGCATAATTATCCTCACCCACTAACCATTGTTCACTGCCTGCCAGTGTATAATACAGGCTATTTAATACAAGCTGAAACAATTATCCTTATTTTTTAGGGCTATGGAAAACATATAGAAGTTGTTGCTGAAGTAAAGAACTATGTAGGCAGCCTATCTACCATCATCACCTGGATGGACACCAAGGGCAAGGTGCAAAAACTCAGGCCATATTCCCTGTGAAAAGTTTATAATCCACAGTTCCTCATTAGGAGTCCAAAAGGTGATAGAGTGACATCCTTCTCCAAGGACCAGAGCACATGAGCAGGGGATTCTGCCCTTGAAATAATATGTATGTTATTTTCGTGTCTCCATGACCAACATTTTCATATTCTTTCCAGAAAAGCATTAAAGCCAGACATTTGTAAATCTCTCTGGAGGAAAGATATATCAAAACCCGACTTAGTTTCTCTAATAAAGAAGTTACAGAGGTTATCTTTACACTTCTTTCTTCTTGATAATGTGAATTCAATTCAATCAACAATTTCAAAACATTCAATGAAATGTAATGGGGTGTGTGATATCTTTAAGATGTGTTTTGTTTATATGTGCATTCCCTCCTACTGAAACTTAGAAAATGAAATTACTATGACATTCAGATCTTTTCTATATACAACTTGAAATTTCAAACCTGATTACAAGTAGCTCTCTAGACTTAAATTTGTAAGTCTTCTCTTCAATTTCTTGTTTTTGAGTTTCTGCATTTTCCCTATATTTCCAAATTCTTTGGTTTATCATACTTTTTTATGAAAGGGATTTTACCCAAGTTTATAGGTTTCCTTATTAATATTATCAAATATTATAACACTGGTTAATATGGATTTGGACACATTAGATATTATTGGACAGTTGTTTATTTTTTGTCACAAAAGTCCATTTGCCTTCAAATTTAATGATCTACTTTTTACATTTCTGGGTTCTGATTTGTAAAAAATAATAAAATTAAGGTGTCTGCAAAATCCAATTCACCTCTGTGTTTTTTATGCTAAAAGTTAATGAGGGAGGGATAACAAAGTAAAAGAAACACTGAATATATGATTGCCATGCATAACTTTTGGTCAAAATAATTTATTATTTCACTTTATGTTAAATGCTTAAGGCCTCTGTGTTGACTATTTAATTTAAAATAAATACCATATTGAAGAAACTATTCCAAGGAAGACCAATTCAAGAAGACTTAGTAGAAAAATATCTTAAATATAACAAGTGAAAAGATGAATTTGTTGCTATTATAAATAGACTGTTTATCCATAAAAATACATAATAAAGAATAATTTATCTTACTATAAAGCTAAAAACACTTAACAATGGATTCCAAAATTGCCTTCCATTTTGTTCTTTGTTCTAATTCCAATTTTCTTGTATTAATATTCAGAATTTATCCTTCACCAAAAAGTCTGACTATGGAGAAATGGTCAGATTGATGATGAGGAATTCAATGGGAATGAAATTCTACATGTAATTTAACGTGAACTGCAATCAGGAGTGACAATAACTTTTTAAGTCTTTTCAAACTGTTTATTAGAGTCTAAAATACAAAGCTAAACCAGAATATGAGGCAGAAACCAAATTTTTCAGTTGATGCAATTTTTTAAATTTAGGCAATATTAGTATTAGTCTACAAACTGCAGGTGACTACAAGATGAGCGTGTTTTTAAAATGTAGACTACTGGGGTTATTGTTTTCTTATAGTTTATTTTTATTGTATTTTTTCATTACCATTTGTCCCCCTCATACTAAAAAGATGTTTTTTCCTTATTATTTAGATGAATCATAAGATTATTCCCAATTTTCCAATTATTCTACCTTCACAAGTGTTTCTTTTAAAATTATTATGACTACTTTTTGACACATATGCCCATATTGATAGATATCTTATTTTGATTTCTCACCTAGTATCATTTACTTATCCTAAAAGTACCTTCAAAAATCTGTGTTTTCTCTGCAATTGTGAACAAACATATCCAGGAAGAGAGGTTAGACACGGTGGCAACATAGGCATATTCTGAACTCCCTCCCCGCAGGGACACACCAATGCGCAGCTACACTCGGAGCAATTACTTCTGGAAGAAACTCAGAAACCAACTGAGCACCTCCTCCACATTGAGAAAATACCCAGACCAGAGCTCTAGGAAAGACTGGGACACACACTTGCTTTCAAAGCCCACCACAGGCACAGTACCATACAATCAGGAGGGAAGGGCCAACTCCTAGCACCTCTCTAAGGTGTGAAACATTTGGATACCACATTTAGCACCCAAACTTTTGAGACTTTCACCCATAGGATGGGTACCCTAAACACCTTGAAAGCTAACAAGAAACTCACAAGACTATAGCAAACAAAATAGCAGTTGTGAACCGGATTAGCACTCACTGTGGCCCCCAAGGCTGATTGCCAAATTATCACTTAACTCACGATAAACATTTATTTGATTGGTTCCACCAATGTGCCTTGTGTTTCTTGGTTAATTTGTATATGAGCTGTCTTAACTGTAGGTTCCTCAGGTAAGGTACTACTGAAATTATGGCTGTTTTTTTTTTTAATAATCATTATTTTTAATAATCATTATTGAATTTTCATCTTGGAGTGAGCTTTTAATAAATTTTTTAAGCATTAATGAAACTTAAATTATACATTATGGGCATAACGGTTAGATGTATTTCCTCAACACTGACCAGGTTAAGCATTTGCTATGGGCCAAGTACTGTTAGGAGCCTAGACTACATTAGTTAGTCCCAGTCCCTTCTTCTTGCAGAGGTTCTCATTTGTTGGAATAAACAGCTTAGAGCAGGGATCCCCAACCTCCAGGCTACAGATGGATCAGTCTGTGCCTGTTAGGAACGGGGCCACATAGCAGGTCATGAGCTTGAATGTAGTGTGCTTGAATCATCCCCCTACCCAACCCAGTCCATGGAAAAATTGTCTTCCATGAAACCAGTCCCTGGTGCAAAAAAGATTGGGGACATCTGACTTAGAGGATGGAAAGGACTTTGAAATATTGTAGTTTATCAACATTTTCTCCCCTTGACCATTGATGCTCAGGTATCTAAATATTTTTTATTTTAAAAATATAGGTGGAAAATTCATTTGAATTTCTGATTATCTTAATTACCTTATTTTGTAGCCATATCAGCAACTTAGTATTTTTCTTTAGTGTTGTTTTTGACATCATGTGAAGATATAAAATAGAGTTGTAAATATTAGAATTGGAAGTATCCATCAACTGTCCATGAACAAAGTCAAGAAATCAAGGGACATGTTTACATTATATAGCATGTTAGTCAGACAGTCGGAATCAACTCCTAGATTTTCTTTACATTAACCAACTAGTGCTTTTTAACTGTGTGACAAGTTCTGCTCCCTGACCCTCATCCCCCCTCAACATGTGCCCACAGAATAAAATTCTGCATTGCAGAGTTTTATACATACCTCCTGCTTCCAAGTAGTCTATATATGGTAGAACCAGAGCTCTCCTTGTAGCTTTCTCCAAACAATTCAATAGGACACCTTAGTTTCTGCTGGGTCACATTTCTTACTCTCTTCTAAACAAGACATGCTTTTCCTGTCTTTACTCCATCCTCTTCCCTTCCTCCACACCTGCTCACATTCCTGGCTGTGTGGATTTTATGCATATGTCCCTAAAATGCCTTCTTTCTGCCTTTGTGTTACCTTACATCACTATTTCAAGCCTTCATTCTCTCTTGTCTATCAAGCCTTTTCTTATTTCAGCCCCATTAATCTTCCTTTTCTGATTATCGGCATATTCTATATCATCTCTCTTTTGGATGTGCTAATATTGCCTTCACAAGTACATTTTAAACATTTTGGTAGCCAGAAATGTGATCTTCTTCTGTCCCTTCCCAAGAACACACACATTTAATAAATGCTTGACGGGCACCAAGTTGCACTGATTCAGTGTCTTATTCAGACTTTCATGATAGAAAAATATCAAAAAATCAATTTAGGTCACTTTTGCTTCCTTACCACGAAACTTTTGAAAAATATGAGTTCTTTTTAGAAATCTAGCACATGTATCCAGCCAATGAAAATATCAGGAATGGAATTTCCACATGTGATTCATTTTACTTACAACAGGTTGGGTTTAATTTCACAACTACTTCATTGCAACTACCCCCTTCACCTCCCCCCAAAAACCTCTTCCTTGGTACAAATGTATTTCCATATTTCCATCTCAGAATATGCACAGCTGTGAACCAATTCAAAGTTCAAGAGCTGGTTGTTCCTATCCTTAGCATTACTAAAAACTACTGAATGTTGTCCTGAAGAACAACTCCTCTGAGGCTCAGTATAAAAGAAGTTTTTTCTTATTGTTTATTTTCTTATTTTGATTTCATATCCAATACAAACAAACACATTTTCTTCCCTTTACAATGGCATTTATTTTCTATATTTGGTATAGAGTGGTATAGGTGTCTGTTTTTGCATATTCATTTCAATACATTATGTGGTTGTTTTCAGTTATTGATAGCAATTAGATAAAAGAATACACTATGTAGCATATAGATCAACCTGTTTGTCTGAGGAATAAATACTTCTACCCATATGCATTGTGAATGTTTGTGTGTGGATATGAAAGAAAATAAGCATGCTTTACCTACTCTTTCTGGAATTAATTACACCCTGACCCTCTCCCCACCTGCCTAAATAGCTTTCGTCATCTCAGAGAAAGGAGAACAAATAAAAGATTGACATGAAAGATATCCACTGGTTTTTAGCATGAACTTATTCCTCTGCAAATTGCTCTCTGTCGTTTTCTTTACTAAACCTCCTGATCTCTACATGTGAACAGACTAGCTGTCAGGCAAACTCCACAGAGAGGGAACAAATATGTAATTAGCATAGCCTTTTATACTCTCCATTGGCAGAGAAAAAGAAGGGGAGCTGTTCCCTAAGCAACAACTAAAGGTCATATTAATTTTCCTTAAACTCTCCCTCTGGTTTCCCCAGGAGAAGTTGCTACAAGATCAAGCATATCAAAATGAACTAATTATTCTACATGTCCAACCTGATAGATGATCTAAATGATAGCACAGCCCCTATTGTGCATGCCTCTTATGCTGTGTCCCTGTTCTTACTTGTTTGAGATGATTTGATTCAGTGACTGACAGTTAAGTGTGAAAACAGTGTGAAGTGGAACAGACATAGAATTCTATTCTATGAAAATTATTGACATGTGTTGGATAGCCATCGTTATTTGATTCAGTTAAAAATCTTAGGAATAATCCTCTGGTTTCTGATTTGTAAAGCATACCCCTATTATTGATCAGATATCAATCTATAGTTGTTTTCTCTCCTGAGAGATGTCATACAACCTGTTCGAACAGCACTCCCTTTTAAAAAGCTCTTCTGACAAAGCAGGTGCTCTACTCCTCCAGTCTCAACTGATGGGACTAGGCAGGCATCTAATCCAAGGAAATAAATCTGCAGGTGCCCCTGCCAATGATGCATGACCTATGAATTACAAACAACAACAAACAAACAAAAAAACCTCAGGCAATCCTGTTACTATTTGAGAAATATTTAATTATAAATAGAAAACTCAGTCAGTTGGAAGCAGGGTAGAGGAGAACAGGACACATCAAGATTTCTATGAGATATAGAACCTAAGAAATGGTTAACCAAAGCCAGGCATGAACTAGTTATAATGGAGAAACAACCGCAAAGAAGCTCGAGTTGGAAAGACAGAATCAGAACATATGTAAAGAAATATCTTTGGTCATGGGAAAAACAGAGTAATTTATCCCTAGAGGTGTCTCATACATAACAGTGTTCTAGCCTGAATCCTGGTCTTCATGTTTGCTTAGACTGTCCTCTTAGCTACCTCGGCCAGGTCATCCATTCTGTGCCACCAAGTGACCCAGTGTATTCCATCCACTAACATTTACTTAGTGCCTAGTGCAGGCAGAACTCTCCATTAATTGTTACAAGGAAATCAAAGATTTCTTTTTAAAGTGCACCTCTCATCCAAAAATGATTCAGTTTGAGATTTTCTATAAATCAATATTACTAAAATATTCCCATGTCTCTTTCTAGAAAAAGTAAATTAGGATTTTTCAAAATTCAGGTTATGGATAATTATACTTTTTCCCCTAAGCAAAATATAATGACTTTTCCCTTCATTGAAATCATACCATATATGAGTTTGGTTAAATTTAAGGGTATTGATTATACTAGGGCAAAATTAATTTCTTGTCAAAATTTAATAAGAATGGATCAATATGTATTATTAATAGCCTCAACATGCAGTTATATAATTAAAGAGTAAAGATGTACTGAACAAATTTTTAATAATATAATATTGTATTTACTATTTGACTATTATTTTCATATTGAATACATGTTTTCTCCTTAATATGGCCATACATTAAATTGCTGGATATTAAGTCATTATTTCAATTACATGTGTAGAATATAAATCACCAAAGGCTACTGTACTTGATTTCATTGATAAAAGTTTTTAATGTCTGGAGCAGGTGGGGAGAAATAAATAGAACTACACTATCCAGTGTTCCTCCTAGAAATGGATTTTTTTTTAGAAAAATGGTTTAGAAATAGAAGATATATATTAAGCTGTACTAATAAAGCTTTAGCCTGAACATGAAGCTTTTTTAGAAGATGAAATAGAGACCAAGGAGCAAGCCTCTGACTCAGAGTGGGACACTGCACATTATTCAGTTCATTATAGAAGTCATGTAATAAGTATCATTGTGCCACACTCCTTCTTGCTCCATTTTTCATTCTCTCTCATGAAAGGTGGAAGAATTGGTGTTTTATTTGTGTGTTTTGTTTTATTTGAAAACAACAGCCTGTGGGGTTGAGCTGAGGAAGTTTGCCTTTACTTACCCCCACTTTTTGGCTTGTGTATATTCAGACAGAGAATAGCAATGATTGTTAATAAATTGCAATGTATTAAATTATTTTAGTTAAACCCCAGTGTCATCATGTAAAATAATCTAATGGATATAGTCTACTATCTACTGTTATCTCAGCATGAACGGCATGAAATCTAGGCTCTCCTAGCATTATAAGTAAAAAAAAAATCATAGGTGTGAAAAGATGAGGAAAAATAGACTTTCATCAATAAATGAATCTTTGGGGGAAGTGAAGATTTTTCTTGGCATGAATTTGCAAACAAAAATAAAGTCCAGCCTTATTATTCTGCCTCTATAATTCCAGCAGAGAGAACTCTTCCTTTTGTTATCAAGTATGGCAGAGAGACTTTTCTTGCACATTGGGGGTGGTTTAGGAAGAGGGTAGCTAATTTTTCCCAGAGCCACTGTGTATTATCACCTGAGAATGAATGGTCTGAAAAAAACCAAATGAGAAAGAAAAAAATGTGTGTTGTCCTCATAGTGTCAATGTTTACTTCTTCAACCTGTAACCCTTCTCACTTTAGCCAAAGTGATGAAAATAAAGTTTGAACAAGTTTTGTTCATAATTGCCCTGATATTTCAATATGAAACCGTACATTTCATATTGAAATGGGGGAAAGGACAGGTGTAAAGTCAAAGGCATGTTCAAGTATCTGGAACACAGAACAGAAATTTAGTTTGAAGAAATATAATTAGAATATGAATGTAAATCTTTTTTATCTTAAAATGCATTAAGCTGGCTATATCCTGAAGAACCTGATGAAAATTAGCAGAACAAAATATATCTAAGAATGGTTCACATAAGTGGAACATCTTCTATTTACCATCTGAATATAGAAAACTTTAGTATGTATCATCCTATGTTCTATTCTTTGATAGCATTCCTCCCTTATCAAAAGTTCATCATTCTACCTATTTATAATTAGTTCCAGTAAACAGAATATAAAAATTAAATTTTAAAAACTCAAATTGTTTTTTTCCAATTTCTTCATTTTATTGGTCATGTTGGGGTCACATTCCACTTAATCTAAATTTCATACACTTTCGGTAATATTACATAGGATCACCAAAATTGAATTATTTTAACTCAACATAAACTACAAAGTGTATTCATACTAGCATACATTTTATGATGTAAAAAGACAATTGAAATATAATTTCTGGTGGAAAAAATAAAACTACAATTGAACCCTTTTTTTACACAGCCACAGAATTATTATTATTATTATTATTATTATTATTATCCAAGTTCTCATTGATATGCACCAACCTCAGAATCTGAAATAAAATACTTTAAAATACTCATATCCATGATGAATAGTAATGATATCTTGTATTTATTCTAGTTTTGTTTCCATTGCAAGAGGTTTGCTTTAAGACTAGGCAGAAAATGAGAACCTTGGATAATAATAATAATAATAATAATAATAATAATTTCTGTGGCTGTGTAAAAAAGGGTTCAATTGTAGTTTTTTTTTTCCACCAGAATATTATATTTCAATTGTCTTTTTACATCATAAAATGTATGCTAGTATGAATACACTTTGTAGTTTATGTTGAGTTAAAATAATTCAATTTTTGGTGATCCTATGTAATATTACCCGAAAGTGTATGAAATTTAGATTAAGTGAATGTGACCCCAACATGACCAATAAAAATGAAGAAATTGGAAAAAACAATTTGAGTTTTTAAAATTTAATTTTTATATTCTGTTTACTGGAACTAATTATAAATAGGTAGAATGATGAACTTTTGATGAGGGAGGAATGCTATCAAAGAATAGAATATAGGATGATACATACTAAAGTTTTCTATATTCAGATGGTAAATAGAAAGATGTTCCACTTATGTGAACCATTCTTAGATATATTTTGTTCTGCTAATTTTCATCAGGTTCTTCAGGATATAGCCAGCTTAATGCATTTTAAGATAAAAAAGATTTGCATTCATATTCTAATTATATTTCTTCAAACTAAATTTCTGTTCTGTGTTCCAGATACTTGAACATGTCTTTGACTTTACACCTGTCCTTTCCCCCATTTCAATATGAAATGTATGGTTTCATATTGAAATATCAGGGCAATTATGAACAAAACTTGTTCAAACTTTATTTTTCATCACTTTGGCTAAAGTGAGAAGGGTTTACAGGTTGAAGAAGTAAACATTGACACTATGAGGACAACACACATTTTTTTCTTTCTCATTTTGTTTTTTTCAGACCATTCATTCCTCAGGTGATAATACACAGTGGCTCTGGGAAAAATTAGCTACCCTCTTCCTAAACCACCCCCAACTGTGCAAGAAAAGTCTCTCTGCCATACTTGATAACAAAAGGAAGAGTTCTCTCTGCTGGAATTATAGAGGCAGAATAATAGGCTGGCTACTGTATTTTTGTTTGCAAATTCATGCCAAGAAAAATCTTCACTTCCCCCCAAAGATTCATTTATTGATGAAAGTCTATTTTTCCTCATCTTTTCACACCTATGATTTTTTTTTTTACTTTATTAATGCTAGGAGAGCCTAGATTTCATGCCGTTCATGCTGAGATAACAGTAGATAGTAGACTATATCCATTAGATTATTTTACATGATGACACTGGGGTTTAACTAAAATAATTTAATACATTGCAATTTATTAACAATCATTGCTATTCTCTGTCTGAATATATACACAAGCCAAAAAGTGGGGGTAAGTAAAGGCAAACTTCCTCAGCTCAACCCCACAGGCTGTTTGTTTTCAAATAAAACAAACACACAAATAAAACACCAATTCTTCCACCTTTCATGAGAGAATGAAAAATGGAGCAAGAAGGAGTGTGGCACAATGATACTTATTACATGACTTCTATAATGAACTGAATAATGTGCAGTTGTCCCACTCTGAGTCAGAGGCTTGCCCTTGGTCTCTATTTCATCTTCTAAAAAAGCTTCATGTTTCAGGCTAAAGCTTTATTAGTACAGCTTAATATATATCTTCTATTTCTAAACCATTTTTCTAAAAAAAATCCATTCTAGGAGGAACACTGGATAGTGTAGTTCTATTTATTTCTCCCCACCTGCTCCAGACATTAAAAACTTTTTATCAATGAAATCAAGTACAGTAGCCTTTGGTGATTTATATTCTACACATGTAATTGAAATAATGACTTAATATCCAGCAATTTTAATGTATGGCCATATTAAGGAGAAAACATGTATTCAATATGAAAACTAATAGTCCAAATAGTAAATACAATATTATATTATTAAAAATTTGTTCAGTACATCTTTACTCTTTAATTATATAACTGCATGTTGAGGCTATTAATAATACATATTGATCCATTCTTATTAAATTTTGACAAGAAATTAATTTGCCCTAGTATAATCAATACCCTTAAATTTAACCAAACTCATATATGGTATTGATTTCAATGAAGGGAAAAGTCATTATATTTTTGCTTAGGGGAAAAAGTATAATTATCCATAACCTGAATTTTGAAAAATCCTAATTTACTTTTTTCTAGAAAGAGACATGGGAATATTTTAGTAATATTGATTTATAGAAAATCTCAAACTGAATCATTTTTGGATGAGAGGTGCACTTTAAAAAGAAATCTTTGATTTCCTTGTAACAATTAATGGAGAGTTCTGCCTGCACTAGGCACTAAGTAAATGTTAGTGGATGGAATACACTGGGTCACTTGGTGGCACAGAATGGATGACCTGGCCGAGGTAGCTAAGAGGACAGTCTAAGCAAACATGAAGACCAGGATTCAGGCTAGAACACTGTTATGTATGAGACACCTCTAGGGATAAATTACTCTGTTTTCCCATGACCAAAGATATTTCTTTACATATGTTCTGATTCTGTCTTTCCAACTCGAGCTTCTTTGCGGTTGTTTCTCCATTATAACTAGTTCATGCCTGGCTTTGGTTAACCATTTCTTAGGTTCTATATCTCATAGAAATCTTGATGTGTCCTGTTCTCCTCTACCCTGCTTCCAACTGACTGAGTTTTCTATTTTATAATTAAATATTTCTCAAATAGTAACAGGATTGCCTGAGGTTTTTTTGTTTGTTTGTTTGTTTGTTTGTAATTCATAGGTCATGCATCATTGGCAGGGGCACCTGCAGATTATTTCCTTGGATTAGATGCCTGCCTAGTCCCATCAGTTGAGACTGGAGGAGTAGAGCACCTGCTTTGTCAGAAGAGCTTTTTAAAAGGGAGTGCTGTTCGAACAGGTTGTATGACATCTCTCAGGAGAGAAAACAACTATAGATTGATATCTGATCAATAATAGGGGTATGCTTTACAAATCAGAAACCAGAGGATTATTCCTAAGATTTTTAACTGAATCAAATAACGATGGCTATCCAACACATGTCAATAATTTTCATAGAATAGAATTCTATGTCTGTTCTCCACTTCACACTGTTTTCACACTTAACTGTCAGTCACTGAATCAAATCATCTCAAACAAGTAAGAACAGGGACACAGCATAAGAGGCATGCACAATAGGGGCTGTGCTATCATTTAGATCATCTATCAGGTTGGACATGTAGAATAATTAGTTCATTTTGATATGCTTGATCTTGTAGCAACTTCTCCTGGGGAAACCAGAGGGAGAGTTTAAGGAAAATTAATATGACCTTTAGTTGTTGCTTAGGGAACAGCTCCCCTTCTTTTTTCTCTGCCAATGGAGAGTATAAAAGGCTATGCTAATTACATATTTGTTCCCTCTCTGTGGAGTTTGCCTGACAGCTAGTCTGTTCACATGTAGAGATCAGGAGGTTTAGTAAAGAAAACGACAGAGAGCAATTTGCAGAGGAATAAGTTCATGCTAAAAACCAGTGGATATCTTTCATGTCAATCTTTTATTTGTTCTCCTTTCTCTGAGATGACGAAAGCTATTTAGGCAGGTGGGGAGAGGGTCAGGGTGTAATTAATTCCAGAAAGAGTAGGTAAAGCATGCTTATTTGTCTTTCATATCCACACACAAACATTCACAATGCATATGGGTTAGAAGTATTTATTCCTCAGACAAACAGGTTGATCTATATGCTACATAGTGTATTCTTTTATCTAATTGCTATCAATAACTGAAAACAACCACATAATGTATTGAAATGAATATGCAAAAACAGACACCTATTACCACTCTATACCAAATATAGAAAATAAATGCCATTGTAAAGGGAAGAAAATGTGTTTTGTTTGTATTGGATATGAAATCAAAATAAGAAAATAAACAATAAGAAAAAACTTCTTTTATACTGAGCCTCAGAGGAGTTGTTCTTCAGGACAACATTCAGTAGTTTTTTAGTAATGCTAAGGATAGGAACAACCAGCTCTTGAACTTTGAATTGGTTCACATCTGTGCATATTCTGAGATGGAAATATGGAAATACATTTGTACCAAGGAAGGGATTTTGGGGGGGAGGTGAAGGGGGTAGTTGCAATGAAGTAGTTGTGAAATTAAACCCAACCTGTTGTAAGTAAAATGAATCACATGTGGAAATTCCATTCCTGATATTTTCATTGGCTGGATACATGTGCTAGATTTCTAAAAAGAACTCTTATATTTTTCAAAAGTTTTGTGGTAAGGAAGCAAAAGTGACCTAAATTGATTTTTTGATATTTTTCTATCATGAAAGTCTGAATAAGACACTGAATCAGTGCAACTTGGTGCCCGTCAAGCATTTATTAAATGTGTGTGTTCTTGGGAAGGGACACAGAAGAAGATCACATTTCTGGCTACCAAAATGTTTAAAATGTACTTGTGAAGGCAATATTAGCACATCCAAAAGAGAGATGATATAGAATATGCCGATAATCAGAAAAGGAAGATTAATGGGGCTGAAATAATAAGAAAAGGCTTGATAGACAAGAGAGAATGAAGGCTTGAAATAGTGATGTAAGGTAACACAAAGGCAGAAAGAAGGCATTTTAGGGACATATGCATATAAAATCCACACAGCCAGGAATGTGAGCAGGTGTGGAGGAAGGGAAGAGGATGGAGTAAAGACAGGAAAAGCATGTCTTGTTTAGAAGAGAGTAAGAAATGTGACCCAGCAGAAACTAAGGTGTCCTATTGAATTGTTTGGAGAAAGCTACAAGGAGAGCTCTGGTTCTACCATATATAGACTACTTGGAAGCAGGAGGTATGTATAAAACTCTGCAATGCAGAATTTTATTCTGTGGGCACATGTTGAGGGGGGATGAGGGTCAGGGAGCAGAACTTGTCACACAGTTAAAAAGCACTAGTTGGTTAATGTAAAGAAAATCTAGGAGTTGATTCCGACTGTCTGACTAACATGCTATATAATGTAAACATGTCCCTTGATTTCTTGACTTTGTTCATGGACAGTTGATGGATACTTCCAATTCTAATATTTACAACTCTATTTTTATATCTTCACATGATGTCAAAAACAACACTAAAGAAAAATACTAAGTTGCTGATATGGCTACAAAATAAGGTAATTAAGATAATCAGAAATTCAAATGAATTTTCCACCTATATTTTTAAAATAAAAAATATTTAGATACCTGAGCATCAATGGTCAAGGGGAGAAAATGTTGATAAACTACAATATTTCAAAGTCCTTTCCATCCTCTAAGTCAGATGTCCCCAATCTTTTTTGCACCAGGGACTGGTTTCATGGAAGACAATTTTTCCATGGACTGGGTTGGGTAGGGGGATGATTCAAGCACACTACATTCAAGCTCATGACCTGCTATGTGGCCCCGTTCCTAACAGGGCACAGACTGATACCATCTGTAGCCTGGAGGTTGGGGATCCCTGCTCTAAGCTGTTTATTCCAACAAATGAGAACCTCTGCAAGAAGAAGGGACTGGGACTAACTAATGTAGTCTAGGCTCCTAACAGTACTTGGCCCATAGCAAATGCTTAACCTGGTCAGTGTTGAGGAAATACATCTAACCGTCTATGCCCATAATGTATAATTTAAGTTTCATTAATGCTTAAAAAATTTATTAAAAGCTCACTCCAAGATGAAAATTCAATAATGATTATTAAAAATAATGATTATTAAAAATAAACAGCCATAATTTCAGTAGTACCTTACCTGAGGAACCTACAGTTAAGACAGCTCATATACAAATTAACCAAGAAACACAAGGCACATTGGTGGAACCAATCAAATAAATGTTTATCGTGAGTTCAAGTGATAATTTGGCAATCAGCCTTGGGGGCCACAGTGAGTGCTAATCCGGTTCACAACTGCTATTTTGTTTGCTATAGTCTTGTGAGTTTCTTGTTAGCTTTCAAGGTGTTTAGGGTACCCATCCTATGGGTGAAAGTCTCAAAAGTTTGGGTGCTAAATGTGGTATCCAAATGTTTCACACCTTAGAGAGGTGCTAGGAGTTGGCCCTTCCCTCCTGATTGTATGGTACTGTGCCTGTGGTGGGCTTTGAAAGCAAGTGTGTGTCCCAGTCTTTCCTAGAGCTCTGGTCTGGGTATTTTCTCAATGTGGAGGAGGTGCTCAGTTGGTTTCTGAGTTTCTTCCAGAAGTAATTGCTCCGAGTGTAGCTGCGCATTGGTGTGTCCCTGCGGGGAGGGAGTTCAGAATATGCCTATGTTGCCACCGTGTCTAACCTCTCTTCCTGGATATGTTTGTTCACAATTGCAGAGAAAACACAGATTTTTGAAGGTACTTTTAGGATAAGTAAATGATACTAGGTGAGAAATCAAAATAAGATATCTATCAATATGGGCATATGTGTCAAAAAGTAGTCATAATAATTTTAAAAGAAACACTTGTGAAGGTAGAATAATTGGAAAATTGGGAATAATCTTATGATTCATCTAAATAATAAGGAAAAAAACATCTTTTTAGTATGAGGGGGACAAATGGTAATGAAAAAATACAATAAAAATAAACTATAAGAAAACAATAACCCCAGTAGTCTACACATTTTAAAAACACGCTCATCTTGTAGTCACCTGCAGTTTGTAGACTAATACTAATATTGCCTAAATTTAAAAAATTGCATCAACTGAAAAATTTGGTTTCTGCCTCATATTCTGGTTTAGCTTTGCTATTTTAGACTCTAATAAACAGTTTGAAAAGACTTAAAAAGTTATTGTCACTCCTGATTGCAGTTCACGTTAAATTACATGTAGAATTTCATTCCCATTGAATTCCTCATCATCAATCTGACCATTTCTCCATAGTCAGACTTTTTGGTGAAGGATAAATTCTGAATATTAATACAAGAAAATTGGAATTAGAACAAAGAACAAGATGGAAGGCAATTTTGGAATCCATTGTTAAGTGTTTTTAGCTTTATAGTAAGATAAATTATTCTTTATTATGTATTTTTATGGATAAACAGTCTATTTATAATAGCAACAAACTCATCTTTTCACTTGTTATATTTAAGATATTTTTCTACTAAGTCTTCTTGAATTGGTCTTCCTTGGAATAGTTTCTTCAATATGGTATTTATTTTAAATTGAATAGTCAACACAGAGGCCTTAAGCATTTAACATAAAGTGAAATAATAAATTATTTTGACCAAAAGTTATGCATGGCAATCATATATTCAGTGTTTCTTTTACTTTGTTATCCCTCCCTCATTAACTTTTAGCATAAAAAACACAGAGGTGAATTGGATTTTGCAGACACCTTAATTTATTTATTTTTTACAAATCAGAACCCAGAAATGTATAAAAAGTAGATCATTAAATTTGAAGGCAAATTGGACTTTTGTGACAAAAAAATACAACTGTCCAATAATATCTAATGTGTCCAAATCCATATTAACCAGTGTTATAATATTTGATAATATTAATAAGGCAACCTATAAACTTGGGTAAAATCCCTTTCATAAAAAAGTATGATAAACCAAAGAATTTGGAAATATAGGGAAAATGCAGAAACTCAAAAACAAGAAATTGAAGAGAAGACTTACAAATTTAAGTCTAGAGAGCTACTTGTAATCAGGTTTGAAATTTCAAGTTGTATATAGAAAAGATCTGAATGTCATAGTAATTTCATTTTCTAAGTTTTCAGTAGGAGAATGCACATATAAAAAACATATTAAAGATATCACACACCCATACATTTTCATTGAATTCCATTATCACAGAAGAAGTGTAAAGATAAAACCTCTGTAACTTCTTTATTAGAGAAACTAAGTCAGGGTTTTGATATATCTTTCCTCCAGAGAGATTTACAAATGTCTGGCTTTAATGCTTTTCTGGAAAGAATATGAAAATGTTGGTCATGGAGACACGAAAATAACATACATATTATTTCAAGGGCAGAATCCCCTGCTCATGTGCTCTGGTCCTTGGAGAAGGATGTCACTCTATCACCTTTTGGACTCCTAATGAGGAACTGTGGATTATAAACTTTTCACAGGGAATATGGCCTGAGTTTTTGCACCTTGCCCTTGGTGTCCATCCAGGTGATGATGGTAGATAGGCTGCCTACATAGTTCTTTACTTCAGCAACAACTTCTATATGTTTTCCATAGCCCTAAAAAATAAGGATAATTGTTTCAGCTTGTATTAAATAGCCTGTATTATACACTGGCAGGCAGTGAACAATGGTTAGTGGGTGAGGATAATTATGCTGTATACACAGAAAGTATATGTGGTCCAGGTAGAAAGACACCAACTTTTTTGGAAAAGTAAATACCAATGAGATATGGTATAATATAATTATTATATTATGTCTTACATATATGCCTGCTAGTTTTAAAAATAAGCTCTTTTAAAAAGCCCTTGAAATATACATTTTAACAATTGTTATATCATAAATCATGATTATTACATTACTTGAGTATGGGTCTCATGATAGTTTGTGTTAGTGAAACATTTTTCAGTGACAGCTTGCTGTTGTGAACTATTACAGCTATTATTACTCTGTTCATTGACATTCATAACACATTATTTTTAAAATATCTTTATATAAACTAATAGTGCTTTGAATGCAAGACCTATGAGTCACCTTCATGCAGTTTTTTTTTTAAAGAAAATACACTACCCCCAAAAAACGTCTTTTAAATGGAATACAGTAGGAAGCCCTGTGAGTCACCTCATGGCTTCTTTCCTAAAGAGCCTGGAAATAGGGAAAGGTAAGTGTTTTGTGAGAATGAAATTATGAAAGTAAATAAGGAAATAGGACAGAAATATGTGATCCACCACTGAATGGCAAAATGTCACATCATCTCCCAACCAAGATAACTACAGAAACACTGTTGTTATCAAAGTTCTGTCATCAGTGACAGCGGGGGAAAATGGAGACAGGTCTCAGCAGTGCGTTTTCTCCTCAGGAAGGCAGAGGGCGCTCTGCCCCAAGCCTGTCTTCAGAAAGGATGTATACATCAGTTAACAGGAGCCATTCAGATAACCTAATTCCTCTTATTCTAATTTTATGCATACATACAGAAAACTCTCAGTTACAATTTTATTCACAGGTAGCCAGGAATATTTCCTACAATTTCATATCTCATTTTAAATTAATAAATTAAAGTATTAATTTTATGTACTAGTCTCTCTGAATTTGCTTAAACTAAATCAACCCATAACTGATGGGAAACCTGACAAATGAAATGTCTAGACGCGCAAATTTGAGAGCTAGGAGTTGTCCTGTGGTGACTTGGCAAACAAAACAAAACAAAACAAAACAAAACAAAGAAACAAACAAAAAGCAAAGTCATTTTGTAGAAGTTTCCAGGAAGCCAATTGGCTTCCCTTAAGGACTAGCCACTTACTGGACAATGTGCCTTTTCAAATTGATCCAGTTAGGACATCCCTCACCACGAATATTAGAAGATTCCTCATCAAAGGTAAACACTGCCTGCCTCATAATTTGTGTTTCAGACCTAACAGGTACTCAATAGCCAGGGATTGTTATGATGTAATAAAATGTAAACATAAGTCATTCTAAAGCTGCAAGATATTATTTTCTTCATATAGGGTGGGCAAAAGTAGATTTACAGTATTTAGTTCACAAAACAGGGTTTATTTTTTTATTATTATTTACTAATTTATTATTTATTTTTCCATAAAAACAACTGTAAACCTACTTTTGCTTACCCCTGTATACTTTTCCCCAAAGAAACATATATTAAGATCACACAACTTTAATCAAAACAACATCCCATATATTTATTCAGAGGGCAATTTTGTTTCATGTACCAATTGCTACATTCCAATCATAAAGTACATCAGAAAATACAAAAACAAAGAGCCATTAAAGAAAAGCTGCTAATTTCCTGTTTGTTTAGTGTTCATCAGAGCCCCCTGAGTAATGCTCAGAAAGAGTGCAATGAATCGATCTTATGTTAAATTTCTTGCTGCATCCTATTTAAAGAAGATAAAGTTCAATAGCATATGGGCTTAGTTGTTTATTCTTTGTTAAGTATTCCATTGTTAATACGTTGTCCCTCTGGCACTATGTTCTAATACAGAATGTAACAATTGGATATTTAAAATAGGTGTTGGAAAAGCATATTTAGACATTGATTCAATTTTAATAATAATGTCCAAACACTAAAGGAATCTACTTTAGGTCTTTAGGAAAATAGTTTTTGCTTTTTTCCCCCCATACTTATGCTATTTTAATTTTGGAAGATATTCTACTTTTTTGATCAAATTGATAAAACATTATTTAAAAAGTCAAATTACGTAAAGATTCTAAAAAATTTTTAGTAAAAAATTAAGTTTCCTAACTTTTCAGCATTTCTTTCAAATTTTTAACATCTTAAAACTCCTTGTTATTTGAATACTTGTTTTCAACACTTCTAATTTAGGGGCGTTTCCCAGAGATGTTGAATGAAAAAAATGGCAAGTGTCCTGTATCTTTAAGAATGACGTACTGTGCTGATGAAGGTACAGTCAAATGATCACCTCTTCTTTGGAACTATAAGTGAAAAGTGACAGTGGAAGGTACTTTTCTATGGGCATGAAACACATGACCTGTAGCTGAAAATACATGAAAAAGGTGATTTCTTGTTATTGAAGGCAGCAAGTCAAAAGCTCGATGCTATATCAATAGTCGAGTGTTTAGGAATATACTAAAAGTTTATACACATGAAGGAGCCTTTATTTGATCATTTTTAATTGGACAACTTCTATACTTAAGGGACCTTTATTTTTCAGTGTTTAATATTTCCTTAAAACAGAAAAAAGGAGTGAGTCCAGGCATTGACAACACTCTTGTGGTTTCAAAGTGCTCACTGTACATAACAAATGAGAAGTAAAAATGTCTTAGGGCTTTTGGCTTTACGCATTAGAGAAAAGTACAGCCAACTGAATGTAATTTTTAGATGTTCTTATATGTTTACATAATATATTTCAATTTCATAATGACTTTACTTTTACATTAAAAAAAACTAAAGGATCCTAAGGTCATTGTCTTAAACAACTGTATTTTGGTTTTGACATTATGATTTATAGAATAATAAGGTGGTCATAACTATACATGCAACCCCTTTTAACTGGTTTAGACTTGTAACCTTTATTGCAAGCAGCTGACTTGCTACCAATGAAAACATAATTTGACAGGCAAATAATTAGTCAAATACCACTAAACAATCAATTTTTCAGAATTTCTTCTGTATTATCTAATAATTCCATTCTTTTCTATTTCTTTTTCATTTCCCCTCCCACCTCATCTTCATTCTATTCTTAAACACATGCTTTTGCATTACTTAAGCTGGTGTTAAGCTGAGGAATAGCACTGTGCCATATCCATTTTCTATCCTACCATAAGGGCCTGGTACAGTCCTGGCATGAAGTTGTTGTTTAATACATGTTTATTGAATAAAGAAATAAAAGGTATGTATCAAATAGTCCAGCATTTTTATTCAATTATTTCTAACTTGATTGGCATGAAGCACTTCAAAATACCCAATGAACATTTGCTTACCTAATTGATTGGCTGTTTCCTCAATAGTTTAAGATCATTGACTGCCACCCAACTTAATTATAGCAGAAGGAAAAATGCTAACCACTTTGAGGCCATAGCTGTGGAACATCTTCATAAAAAGTTTTAGTATCAAATTAGAGTACAGTGGGTATAATTATATTGTTTTAGGTCAGTTTATATCTATATATAACTATAAATATGAAAATTTTAAAAAATTGCTAATCTACTTGGAAGTCTTTTATCAGCAGCTAACATACTTTAAGTGTGTAAACTGTCTGTGCATATGAGTATATTTGAAGAGGAGAGTGACTGTGAGAAGTCATCAGGAATACAAAGTCTCAGAGGTAAATGTACTCTAGGAAGGAATGAGAAATAACAGATTTAATTTGTACTGAAGCATTCTAAAAAAATTACTAAAGATAAAGTAACACTGACTGACTGGGATGATTGATCAAGATGGAAGGAAATTAACAGTCAATAATCAATATATGAATAAATGCCTCAAAAGAGGAAAATGGCTGTTATATCAGCATATGAATACTACACATACAGAAGCAAGTGTATGAAAAAACCAATAGTATAACATGAAGAAACTAATTTATTTTCTCAGAATATTGAAGACTGCTTTAGAAGAGAGTTATATTTGACAGCATTAATTTCATTTAACCTATTAATTATACTTATTATGCATCTCAAAGAAATAGTTCAAATGTAAGAATGCCACAGAATGCTGCAAGTAGTAGTTAACCTGAAATACATTATCCAAAGTTGTTCAGTTGATGGGATCGATCCCCATGTAATGCATTAATTACTGCTAAAAACTTGGTGGGTGTCTGATCATACTGTGAGTGCAAACAGTGTACAGAATTTAATACCTCTTAGGACTAAAGAGCTATGAATTAAACTGGGTTGGCCTCAGCTGGAAAGCTGTTAGACATTTCATGGGAAAATTATTATACTTCCTACTGGTAGGAGTTAATACCAGCAGAATAAACACAAGATTAATGTAGACATTCAAAATAATTTCTTTGGTAAATAAATGATTTTTCTTGAGCTAGTAGGTTCCTGGATAAAAAATGTACCTAAATAACCATGACAGTAAATCTCTAGTGACAAAAACGGTGATATTTGGACAAATTTTGAGGCTAAACACATTCACTTTTTCTAGCAACATATTGTTTACAAGTTTTATTACATTCAATACAGAATGAGAAATGTGTATGAAATCTTTTCCTATTAATAGATGTACACAGCATGTTTTTAAAGGAAAAATTTACAATTCTTTGTCCATTGTTTTTCAAATCAAGAAAGGGAGAATAAAGCTACTGCAAACAACAGTATCATGAACTATATTACAATTGTAGATCCTGGTCATTTAAGGAAAAGCTGGTATTTCTGGCTTTCTTCCTGGCCCCACAGGCCTTTTACCCTTGCAGCTATTCCATTTAACCTCCTCCATCCATCTGTGAGTTCAGCTTGACTCAGGGCCCTGAGATGAGTGTCGCTTTAGGCAAATGGGCCTCTGAAAAGAAGCCCTTTGTCAGAAACTCTTTACTCACTTGCTGCTCCACTGGGAACTCATTATCTCCCCAGGGCCCAGACATTAGATAGCATTTCACCTTTTTCTCATGAACCCCAGTTCCCACTAACTACTTTTCCATTCAGTGCTCATGCTCCCAACAGCCATTAGCACTTGGGTTTTAGCACTTGGCCAGCTGATGCCGGATGGCCATTTGCCGATTCTAGAAGTCTGGACTTCCACCTACTGCTCTGCCCACCCATTTGAATGGATATTCTAGATTGGGACCTTAAGTTTAGACATTAGGTAATAGTACTTGTTCCCCACCTGACTTTGAATGAATCTGATTTGGAAACTAATCTCTGGAGTAATTAATTCTGTTACCCTTTCTGGATTCTACTTACAAAAGTAAAATAATGCATGGACCAGAAGAATTCCCAAGGAAATGCTTGAACATTTTTTTTAAAAAGGAAGTATTCCAGTAGCTTGAAGATGATAGTAAGATTAGAAAGCATCCTTTTTAGTGTTGAAAAGAGCCCTGGTCAGTGTGGCTTAGTTGGTTGGAGCATCATCCCATAGATCAGAAGGTTGCAGGTTCAGTTCCTGGTCAGAGTACATACCCAGGTTGTAGGTTTGATCTTCAGTTGGGGCATGAACAAGAAGCTGATCAATCAATATTTCTCTCTCACATTGTTGTTCTTCCTCTCTCCTCCATCACCCTTCCCTCCCTTCCTCTCTCTCTCTAAAAGCAATGGGAAAATCTGCTCTGGTAAAAGAAGTAAGTAAGTGAAGAAATAAAGAAAGAAAAAAAAGAAAATTGGGTGGTATCATGGCCATGTGGTAGGCCAAGAAATACTATTCTGATTTTTTTGAACTCCCACGCTCAGTATATTATAACATATACTTCTATGTAGTGTGCTCTGAAGTCTTAACTTATTTTATGGCCTTTTACTTGAAACTTAGAAACAGGTGGAGGAGATGATGAAAGTAAATTTGTATACTATTTTATCTTATAAGATGATGATAGATGATTGTAGAGAAAAGCAGGGAGAAAAAAACAAAGAGGGAGAAAAGAACAATATTAGTAAAGAAAATCCACTCCCGGGGAGAAGTTTAATGCATACTTTAGCTCTGCACTTTTTAATTTGGTCAAAGAAGTAGAAGAAACATAATTTATTATGATGGTGGCAAAACAGTACCAGAAAATTACTGGTGATTGAACCTTGGTACTTGAGTTCTGGTTAAGAAAAAAAATTAGAGCCAAGACTCAAATACAAGCAAAAGTTTATTTAGAAAGTCACAGGGGTAGAAGTGAATCAAGGTAGAAGTGAGTCAGCTGGGCTGTGTGGGCTTAGGAAACAAATTACAGTGCCCAAACAAAGGGCCATTGAAGCTTAGAACGCAAGATAACAAGGATATGTGTGCCTGGAGTCAGGATAGGGAGAAATGCTTAAGCATGCTTCAGAGAAAGGGCCTGCTTCTGAGAGAGAGTGTGTTGGGGAAAGAAGGTGGGTGGGGGAGGCAAGGGCCTGATGGAGAGTCAGCTATGTTGGGTTCTCTGTTGTAGTGGCATTTAAGGGTGGGGATTTTAGGGAAGGTCCTAGGGGAGGATCTAAATAGAAGATTCACCAGGTGTGTCCTTCGAGAGTCAAGGTCTCTACTGATCGGTCAGCACTAGGGGAGGAAGTCATTAGTCATTACATCTTGTCCTGACATCAGCCATGGCATCACTACATCTGGTTTTGTTGCTTTTCTGGGCTTGGAGCTGAAGCACAACTGAGGCTAAATGCCATCTCTTGTTTGACAAAAACTCTGAGTCTGTGGTCAACAGAACCAAAGCTTGTGCCTAAAGCTTAGCTCCTAAGATTATTTGATGCAGTCCAGAACCTCATTGTCTTGAGGGCTTAATGCTTAAGGGAATGTTCGTGTGAGGGCTTTTATGGGAGTCATATAAGGCTATTCTTTCCCACCCTTGTTTGTCCTCTAAGTGGTCTACTTCACTATTAGTGACATGAAAGAAGGGAAAGATAAAGGGAGGGTCCAAACTACCATGGCTGGCCTTATGAAAGATCAGGGGGTCTAACCCTCATGGCTAGTGATATGCTTAAGAAAGAAAAGTCACCTTGAGGGTGAGGTCTTTGCTTTCCCTGTTTTGGCCGTTCCATGGTACCTGGAGTTTTCCACCCTGGTGACATTCCATACCTGGCCTATGGCTCCTACTCTGCTCATGCCTGTCCATTCGCCTACTGCAATTTCATGTATACAGGAAAGAAAAGCACAGCTCTTGGGAGGATACCGAGTCCTGTGGAAACACTTTAGGAATCTTGACATAGTATTTGCTATTTAACCAAAGTTTGGTTACCTGAGTATCCACCTCAAAGCATGTCTGTTCTCACACATTGCATGTCTGACTTTTCTTCAATTTATGTTTGAGTCTACACAACCTAACAATGAAAAGTAACTGCATATATCAGAGTTTGATGCAATGGAGAAACTATTTTTTCCAGAGTTAATAAAATCAGATAAAATGTTATCTTTAACAAGCCTTGCTAAAAAAAATTCTGTCTGGAAAATAATGAACAGGAGCGCCTTTTTTTTTTCCCTGAGAGATTTTAGGTTCTACTCCTACTGTGAAATGAAGTTGAAACAAATACACTCCCTTTAAAAATAGAGATGAATGAAAGGGGGACAGATGCTTCTTTCTTATTCAAATTTTAAACTAATGGTTATCTCCTGTGTTAGGTTATTTATGGCCCAATACCAGTGAGAAAGGATAGGCTCTAAATTTCTGAAAGACCATTACAAATTTCTCTTGGATATTTAAACTCCTCACTTTTCTTATATTTAAACTTTTACACATCAATGATATGTATCTTAAGGTGCTATAAACATCTCCTAGATTACCAAGTATGTTGAAAATGCCCATCTCTCAATTGAGCATGTACATTAATCCTGTGAAGAATATGTTTTTACATGGGCAACAGATCTGAACAACTTATATGAAAAATGTTAACTCACTTTAATGAATGAAATGGTGGTCTGTTGTGTTGTGATGCTTGTGTTCATGCCTGAAATTCACAGATGTAGATAGAAAGATCCAAAAGAGCTCCACAAGCATGATTTGTGGTTAACATTTTTATCCTTAAAACTAGCTTAAGTTTAGAAAATTAAAAAGTTCAATATTTTATATGGTAGACACAATAAAAAATAGGGTCAGTGAGTGACCCGAATATATTCAATATTTTTTATTCCAATAAAGATTTACATTTTAGTCAAGAAGCAAAGTCTTGTTAAACAAATGAGCAAATATATGGATTTGAATCATAATATAACTATGAAAAAATGAGATATACATGCAGTTATTTTATAGGTAATAATTTATATGTATATATATGTGTGTGTATATATATATATAATTCTACCAATGAGAAAAATATTTGTAAGAGTTAGCTAGAAAGCCAGAGGATACTCTGAAGAAAACTACTTTGTTACTAATAATAGGACTTGGGGACTGGTGGGGAATATATGGTAAGGGATAAAATTACATCCTAAGACTCATATATTTGGAATTGGTAAAATGAGAAACCACCCACTTGGAATCCCAAGCAACTGTTGAATTTCCAGACAGAAAAGTGGTTCCTCAAAGAAGTCTCTTGAAATTTTTGACTCTCAAAGTGGAATTTTACAAAAGCTAATTTCAGGTCAAAATACTCATGTGGACTACCATATGGGTATTTTTCAATAACGTAAAAACTTGCATTTAGATATAACTTTTTCTTAATTACTTAAGTTTGGAACTCAGTTAATTCAGTAAAATATATTCTTTACTCCATGAGCTATCTCAAAGAGCTCAGTCTCCTTCCTCTGCACCTGCGCCTTCAGTGGTTGCTGTGCTAGGTCTCTGGTAAGCTAAGCAGGATCAGTCTTGGGCATACAAGGTCTAGAAGCAAAGGCTCAAGTCTCAGTGATGGCTGAGAGGTCACACACTAGCCATGCACCTTGGGCCATGAGTTTGACTTACAAATTCCCTCATAAAATAAATTTTTGTTTATATTTTATTATGCAGATTTTTAAAAATTGCTTTCTTATGATGCAGCCAAGGTGGAAAGCAGTATGAAGGGTCCTCAAAAAATTAAAAATAGCACTGTCTTATGATCCAGAAATTCCACTTCTGGGAATATAACCAAAGAATCCTGAAACACTAATTTGAAAGAATATATGCACCCCTATGCTCATTGCAACAGTATTTATAATAGTCAAGAGGTATGGAAGCAACCCAAGTGACTATCAATAGACAAGTACATAAAAAGCTGTGGTACTATATATGGTAAAATATCACTTGGCCAAAAAAAATTGAAATCTTACCATTTGTGACAATGGTAAATTTACTTGTTTTCTTTGCCATGTAATAACAGATGGACCTAGAGGGTATTATGCTAAAAAATAAGTCAGAGAAAAAAAGTACCTTATGATTTTACTTATATGTGGAATCTATAGCACCATAGATGGACAAATGAACAGAACAGAAAGAGACTCACTGATCCACATAACAGACTGACAGTTGTCATCAGTGAGAGGGTTGGGGGACTGATTGTAAAAGGTGAAGGAATTGAGAAGTACAAACTGGTAGTTACAAAATAGTCATGAAGATGTAAAGTACAGCATAGGAAATACAGCCAATGGTATTGTAATAACTGTGTAAGGTACCAGTTATTTACTAGAAATATCAGGGGAACACTTTGTAAAGTAATTATTGTCTGACCACTATGCTCTACACCTAAAACTAATACTAAATAATATTGAATGTAGACTGTAATGGAAAAAAATAAAAATTAAAAAATTAAAGAAAGAAATCCAAACAGTGATTATATATATATATATATAATATAATTATATATAAAATATAATTTTCATTATGCTAAGAATTAATTTCTTGAAAGCTTCTCATTTTAATATAGATATTAATTTTAACCCCTGAGTCATCCCATCTGCCTAGATTAGCATTGAGGCTAAAATAATGGTGGGTTTGTGAGGTGTGTTAGCTAGATGCAAATCTTGATCCTCATAACTTCCAGCTGTATGATCTTTGTAAGTTATTAAATTCTCTGTTCCTCAGTTTTCTTCTCTATGAAATGAGAACAATAATGATACCAACCTCAAATGGTTATTATAAGTATTAGATAAGTTGATAAAGTACCTAGTAAATAGAACGTTACATAAGTATTTCTACTTTTCCAGAATGGTGGCTTTATAATATTTCAATGTACTTCTATATTCATTAAATCCACCTTTATGATGTTAACAGTAGAACTCTTTCTTGAAGCTAAATTTCAGGTGAAAGTTCAACATGCAAAGCAAATTCTTTTCTTGAAGAGGCTGGAACAGAGGCTATTGTTTGGTAGCTGCCTCATCTAGTGCCATGAAATCCTGTGGCTCCCCAGAGCACAAGTACTAAATAAATTTCTTAAAAACAAATCCAAAACATAGGATGCATCCTTATCTACATGTCCT
This sequence comes from Phyllostomus discolor, assembly GCF_004126475.2. NCBI lineage: Eukaryota > Metazoa > Chordata > Mammalia > Chiroptera > Phyllostomidae > Phyllostomus > Phyllostomus discolor. The sequence goes on from NW_023397520.1 coordinate 28,493, forward strand.
GAGGTGGCTAAAGGAGTCCAATATTCTGTTAACATAGTGACCATGTAGATGGCATTTTTAATGGAAGAAAAGATTCCTCCAAATATTTAAGAAAGAATATTACATAGCAGATACAAGCTGACAAGAAATAGCAACATAGGAGAGTCAATAAGCACTTGGTTCACATATAATGAAGTTCAAGCTTGAGAATAAGTAATTTTTTAAAAAAACAACCAAATATTAATTAATGATAGGGATGTATGAAAACCATACAAAGTTATTACCATAATAATTATAACAAGTAATTACTAAGGCCATTAAAAAGTCTATAATATAATTATAATTACTTATTAGTGATGTTTAGTTCTAAAATTTGAAAAGATGGAAGACTCTTTAAAGTCACTTAAAATGCTCAGGATAAGTGTATAATTCTCTGGTTATTCTTAAACATATATGTATGAGGGGGATCCCCCAAAATGGAATTTATTTGTAAACAATGAGTATTATTCTTACATGTTTAACCTTCAGTCACCTTCACAGTACTCCATCTGCAACATACCTATCAAGATGCTTTTTCCCCTGCTTAAAACAGTTTTGAACTTGTTGATTTTGATATGTTTCAGTGGTTCTGCTGTTTTTTGTTTCACTTCTTCCACATCAGCAAAACATTTCCCTTTGAGGACTTTTTTCATCCCGGGAAACAAAAAAAAGTCACTAGGGGTGAGATCACGTGAATAGGGAGGGTGGGATCAGAGGTCATGCCTTCTTTAGTCAAAAGCTGCTGAACACTCAGTGAGCTGTAGGCAGGCGTGCTCACAAATTCCCCCATCATGAAATGGGTAAACATGTTGAGTCTTCAAAATAATTTCACCAAAGCTAAACATAGCCTCTCACAACAGTGCCAGCTGGTACACTAATACAGATGGGTTCTTAGAACACTCTAGCAGAGGAAGCCTAGACTACAAGGGGCCTACCCTCCAGAAGACAATTCTATTTTTTGGGGTGTCCACCTCATATGCCTATGAAGAACTTTATGCTCTTTAATTTTGTTTACTTCTTTATTTATTATATTTTATTAAATATTTTTTAAATATTTTATTTATTTATTTATTTTAGAGAGGGAAGGAGGGAGAAAGAGAGAGAGGGAGAAAGAGAGAGAGAGAGAAACATCAATGTGCAGTTGCTGGGGCCGGTGGCCTGCAACCCAGGCATGTGCCCTGACTGGGAATTGAACCTGAGACACTTTGGTTCACAGCCCACACTCAATCCACTGAGCTACACCAGTCAGGTTAAATATTTTTAAACCTTTAATCTTATGTAAGTGCCCTTCGTGAACAGGCAAAAATAGTTTTTACAAATAAACTCCTGTTCTATACATATTATACATATACTTGTGTCTATAAACCTTACTCTTCTGAGGAGTTTAGTCTCTCCCTTTCTCTCCTTCTCTCCATATATATTCATCTCTCTCTCTCTCTTTTTATACACACACACACACACATACATATGCATATATAGTGTGTATATACGTATATATCTCTATGGGTATATATATGTGTGTATATATACATATATATCATCTCTATACATATATACACACATACCTGCACATAAATATTTATTTCAGATGGCGTTCTTATAACACTGTCTTTAAAATGAGTAACAATTTCTATTCATGTCAACATTATATGAAATTATGTTTTTATTCCTCAGGGTAAAACCATTTGCTGAGTGGCTTTTACTGTTCACATCAACAGGGTTTGTATTTCTGTTAAGTCTGTTTCAGCTATACATTTTCATTTTTCTTTAGCTATTTTAAGTACTGGAAAGGAAAGAAATAGGCATACCAATGAAGTTATATCACTACAAGTATGTGAGTATAAGTTAAATATATAGCTTCAGGTATTGAGGAAGAAGGTGAGGAGTTGATTCATGGTGCATCTAAATTCCATTATTAACTGGTCAGGTTACAATGGCATTCTTTGAATTTTGGACATTGAGGTTAAGTGTGAATAGTGTTTGTTGAAAATCACTTAAAGATCTGTATAGGCATTCCACAATGACTGGTTGAATCAAAATTAGCACTATCTTGGATACCAGCTCACTAGCATTGCTACAAAAATTCCCTAAGTTACTATTTACATGTCCTTTAGACACATACAATGATATCAATGTTCTTATCTATACATGACAATTTTTTTCTATAATGTATCAAAAAATTTTCTGTACATATCACAATTTTTTTGCTTTTGTTTCAGCATACATATTCAAATATGCCTTATTTATAAAAGCAAAAAAAACCATAATCAAGCTAGATAGTTAATTGACATGTTGTTAATGCACTCTTTCAATATCTCCACTGAACAAACAGCATATTTGAACTTGATTTGGTATCTGTAGAAAGGAAACAAGAATGTTATGTGTTATATGGGTGAGAACAAATAAGATATTCTATTGCTCTCTTTGGCTGATCTCAATTCACTTAAAAATCATCTGGTAAGATAGCTGTAATGTCTTAGGCACAGAAAGTTGTGACTAGAAAATAGTTTTCTACTTTAAAAATAAATCTCTTGGCTTCACTCCAACATTTATTTTCAATAAATGCTTAAGCATTTATCTTGCAGCAGGAGACCATTACCCAGTCACAACGTCCAATCCCTTGACATTATCTCTTTAAGTAAAACTGTAATGTTAAGAATAAATGACTTGCTGATTGAAAGAGTATGTTAGTATGCAGGTTGGTTGAACAAATAGTGGGGAAAAATCACTATTTAAATTGTCATCTGAAATGCAAAAAGCATGGTTTCTTCTGTTCAGGCACACTGTATATTGGAGCTTGTGGTAAAGAGCTTGACCGAGTAAGATGCCCAGCAAGGGAATTTTCTAGTATTTTCTAGATTAAATTCTCTTTGTATAATTTAATCACTGAGGTAGTTGGTGCCATACATGGCCTCTCTTGAACAGTATGTGATGGATGTTCATGTGGTTTGTGTTAGTGCTGAGGATCCACAGTCACCCTAATTAAGGTGCTATTCATGAAACTTCCTTTATAAATAAGAACTAGTGTGTGACTACTGTTCTTCCAACAGTCAATGGAGATTTGGGTCTCCCTAAATTTTAACCTGTTCAGTTGCTAACCCTATTTTGACAGGGAGTGGTTGCTGAGATGATCAGTGTCTAAGCAGATATTCATTATTAGACTTCTTGTCTGTTTTTGTAACCTATCCTATTATGATGGAGACATCATAGTATCCTTGAGGAAAGAAAACCAATACATCATTGAGGATAGAAATACATTTAAGGAAAAAAAAAAAAAAAGCCTGTTCCTAGACATAGATCAGATTATATCACTCCTCTGCAGAAGTATTTTACTTAGCGAACACCCTGCCATCTGTTAACTTCTGAACTCCTTAATATAGAATGGCAAGGTGCTTCTTAACATAGAATAACAAGAAGTATCAGAGGCCAGCCTAAATTTACCAGTCTACCCCTTCTTTGGCAAAGGTCTCTCAGCTGGTGAGCTAGCTTAGTCCTCCCCTCATCTTGGACAGGGACCATAAGCTGTTATTTTTCTGTCTAACATAGGGAATACTGCCAACAAGTTTTAAGGCAAATTCCCTTGTCTCCCAACAAGGCTGCTGCCCCTGTTCAAATAACATAGACATGTTTCGCAAATAGCATAGGACTTATATTTGTGAATTTAGAACCACATTCCAAGCATAGTAAATTTAACGTTCTGCAGGTTGTGCTATGAAGTTGTAATTTTATTCTCCTCCATTCATTCATTCATTCATTTATTATTTATTTATTTATTATTACCATACTACAGTTTGACAATCGCTGCTTTATAGCTCTGTTCCTTCTTTTTTTCTCCCTTTTATGGAGCCTATACTCATCAGCTCCAGTGGTACTGATCTTTCCCTTTCCTGATTTCTAGATCATTTTATGGCACTAAGTGACACCTATCACATACTTCTCTGTGCCATACTTATTTACATACACATGGGATCACCTGTAGCGATGGGATCAGCATCTCTATATTAGCATTTCTTCCATATTCTGCCTAGAGTCCAGCACAGTGCAGAAAGCCATTTCACAATCATAGAAAAATGAAATGGCAGCATTTTCTGGGTTTGACACTTAAACTGTAAGGGTACCCTGAGGTCTGGGCTATCCAGCCTCAATACAGCTGTTACCTTGTTTCTTGCAATTCCTTTTCAGAAGGCTCCTTTCAGTCATACAAATTCATAAGAAGGTATTGATAAAAAGGTGCCCAGGAGCTATGCTACAAACTTGTGAATTGAGTGATGATCTATAAATATCCACATTCATTTGGACAGTCAGGATGGTAGCTCTCAGGCTACCATATTTCTAGGACAAGTCACTATGGGGAGTGAGCAATGGGGAAAGAGGTGGGGCAACTGCAACTCAACAATTAAAAAAGAGAAAAGGACTTTTAGAAACTCATTGGGAAGCAAACCATAACCATGTCTTCTCAGGTGCTAACTCTTGACTTTGCAGAGAGTTCAATGATAGGAGTTAGTTAACCAAGGCTGATCAGATAAGATGGCAAATGTGTTCTTTTTAAAGTATAAAAATTCTCAAAGGTGCAATAAGACATAAAGAAATGATCTAACAAAAGTTGCCAAGACCATCATCACAAATGAAGAAATTATTCCCCCAAACATAGCCTTATACTAAAATATAAGAATTAATCTATTAAACTCATTAGGTGTATTGTAAAGATGCTTCCATGGGTAATGTCCACCATAAAATGCATAAGCATTCCTCCGAGAACCCTTGGCAAATATCTCTTGTTTTGGTAGTAAATCTTAGACCAAAGTCTTAGATATTCTGATCTGTCTTTGGACAAATAGAAGCTCAGAAGTAAATGGGCAGCCTAACTCTTACAAGTGCAGAGGTATATGACATGGATTTCCATATTCTAATGTTATTTCTGATTTATGTTTGTACCTATGGTCCCTTACTCTGACTATCTCAATAGTTATTTTTACATCCTTTTTTACTATTTGAACCTTTTGTAAGATTCTCCAAAACTTTGTATGTTGGGATACAAACAGCGTAACCCCAAATTATTTGTTCCCTGCTTTGTGTCCACAGTCTAATTCCTTCTGACTGGTAAACGAAGTGTCATGGTCCCATTCTTCCATTTTAATTCGAGTAGAAGTTGGTTATAAATATCTGTAGTGATAAAAATCTTCATATATTTGCCTCAGAAGGAACCAGTAGGACATCTGCCCAGGGCTTCACTGTGATTATGACTCTTTCATTTTGAATATAAAACTGAAGATACCAGATTTGAAAAGAAATTAGAAAAATAATATAGTATCTAAACTGAGCAGAAATCATCGACTTAAACTATAATAAATGTCACTACAGTGAAAAGAAAAATAACCTTAAGGTGACTAGGTACACCAATCTCAACCTTTTAAGATTTTTTTTTAACTGAGAGTGTCCAACTATCACCAAAAAAAATGAACTCTAATGACCTTTCAATTTCAGTGTTTTGGGCTATTTTTTTGTTTACAAAGTCACTTCTGTGAAGGCTCACAGGACAACTGGTGTCCTAAAGTACATTCTCAGTTACCTTTGGCATGAGAGATAGGGTTACATGGACATTTGTTGACAATTTACAGATACCCCACAATTGATTCTCTCAATATCTCCCATCACCAGGCTTTTCTGAGAGGTGGTGCTAATAAGAAGCAAAATGTACAGATTTAAGTAGGACCTCATTTCACTGGAAGCTTGCAGAGGAAACTGAAATTTCTAATTACATCTTGAAGAAAATCAAATATGAACAGAGAAAACATGGAAACCAAACACAGTCTAGCCTGCATTGGGACATGCACTGGAAGAATTCACAATGATTCATAAACATTTGTTGAGCTTTCCTAGAAAGAAAAGGAGAAACAGATAAAGGTATTTGGGAAAGAGGACACAGTAACTATGCATTTTATGTATTTGAGTTTTCAAATATCAAAGGATACACTATCTCAATCTCCTTTAAGGTGTTAGGTGAACCTCACTAGATGAGAGGATATCAATGGAAGTAAAATATAAAGCCTAGGAACATTGCAAAAAATAGTAGTCAGTTGAGCAAATCAAACAAATTTGGAAAAACACAGGGAGAAGAAAGTACACTGAAAAGCTGGTGTTGTTTTTTGCTTTTTTTGTGAAGAGCTCATGGGCTGCTAATTTCTCAAAAATGTATTCTCATGAATGTATGGACAACAGACTCTAAGGCATAAGAGCGTAGTAGGCTGTGGAGCTGGTCAGCTAGGTTTACGGTGTGGCTCTACTTATCACTCGGCTACTTGGTTAAATTCTGTGGCTCCATTTTTGTATCTGTCAAATGGGCTCTGTGAAAATTAAATAAGTTAGTCTGACATGTAATTCAAGTTCAATAAATAAGAGCCATGTTGTTCATATAAGAATGCTATCTTAAGATGTCCAATAATGCTGCTGACAAGATAATCCTTGATAAAAAAAAAACAACTAAATCATTCTAACAATAAAAACCCTTGCATATGCTCTTAGTATTAAAATACAAGCCATACTATTAAATGAAATTTTAAGAAGTAAAATCTATCTTTCCATCTTTTCCCTCCTTTGTCAAGAGTTTCTTACGAGGCATTTCAGAGAAGTACATACATAAATAGCTATTGCAAATTCTTTTCACTATTTATAGGAAAGTGGCCATGCTCCCCCTTATACACATTTTCTACACTTAGATCTCTGCCCCCTACATAATAATACATCTTAGAGATCTTTCCCCATGGGCACAGGCTGTGCGCTCTCACTTCTTAACAGTCACATAATACTGCACAGTATAGATGTAAAATAATTTATCTAACCAGCTCTTTATTGTTGGAAATTAGGTTCTTTTGGCTGTTTACAAACACAAATAATATATCAAAAATTATTTATATATTACTTAGAGTATTTTTAGAAAAATACTTAATGCAGATAATCATAGCAGTGAAATTTTCAAATCAAGAATATGGACCTCTTAAAATCATATTGTACAAATATCTTCTAAAGTTGTAATAGCAATAAACACTCTCAATATCATCTGAGCCACTTTGGCTGGGAATTACCCAAACTTTAAATTCAACCAGACTAATTATGTCAAAGTTTATTAAAGTTGATTAACATTGTAATTTGATTTTTCTATGTTGGCTAACAAAAGCAGTACTTTGATTAGAAAATATTTTGCTTTATTGTCATTTCCATAAAAATATAAGCATGCTAAAATTATAGTTGTTATAAAATTGGACATTTTTGGTTTTACCCATGGAAGAATATTCAAATATCATTTTTCTACCTTATGATGTTTTTTATGGTCAAGAATAGTTAACATCCTGAATGCAGAAACTGTTCTCCCTATTACTTTCAAAACATTTCTTTCTTTCTAGGGTTAATGTACACAGAGGGACACAACTATACAACTACATACAGACACACAGATGTACACAAGAAGCCCCCAACTATCAAGAAACAGAACACAGCTACTGCAGTGAATATTACCCCATGAATTACTATTTGAAGGAAACCTAATAGTTTAAGAATTTAGTAAATTTTCTGAAGTGTGCTAAACTATTAGCAATGTAAGATAAAACCAATAAGTGATATTTTATGTGTCTTTCTCAGTGGATCAGATTTCTTCAATTGAAGGTTACCCATTAAGTTTCCCTAATAATCTATATTTAATACCTAAAGAATTTTTTTTTAAATTTTATCCTGTAATATAAAAAAAGACCTCATTTGTTTTCATGAAATTCTGCATTTATTCAGTTCCTGGAATCAGTCAGGAGACAAACTCTTCATTCTGTTGCCTTCACACAACACAGCTGGTTAGTTTTTATTTGTGAATCTCAGTAGGCTTCTAACACATTTGGAGAAAAATATAGCCAACTTGGAATAATTCTCCAAATTTAAATGTAGGGACTTTCTTATGAACATGGCAGATTAATGATTGCTATAAATCTTGCCTATGTATTTCACATTAGAATATCATAATCTATAGAAATATCTTGATTTTTAAGTATTTTAATAATTATAAATGTTTGGGAGAGGTATTTCTCTCTAAATTTGTAGGAAAGAGATTGAGAATAAGTCATGCAGGTACAGGGTAGAAGCAATTCTCTGTTACTTTATGATTTGAGTCTTTACTCAATGATTTTTCAGAATGACTTTTCTATAAAAGAAACTTATTATAATTCTAATGTACATAAAAATAAGATGATCCTTTCTATTTATATTGCTTGGTGATATGTTATTGTATCCTTAATTAATGTATCCTACAATTTCCCAAGTCTTCAAAATTTTAATGCAAGGATAAATCACATGGGAGCCCTCTGGTGGCCAGAACCATGCTATTACATTTTCATTAGACTTTAGGCTTGGTCAGTTCTCTTTCAAATTATAAAACTTATTTGATATCTAATTCATATTGATATATTCATAGCATATTGATTTAATTGATAAGTTACAAATTGCCAATTCATTTTCATGTCTGTCACCAAACTCTTCATGTACATAATTTAATTCATTATTTAAATTGTAGAAATATTACACAGTGCTTTATATAGTATATGAATTTATATTCTATATGAATACAGAGACTCACAGATTATCTTAGACCCATAATATTATTGAATCATACAATTTTATAGCAGGAATAAATCTTAGAGTTAATTCAGTAAAATTCCTTCGTTTAATGAATAAGCAAATAAAGTCAAGGTAGGTTAAATGCTTTTCACATAGCCATACAGTAATTATTGGGAATGCTGAGTCCATTGGCTAAAGTTAATTTCTATACATTACAATGAAAAGTACTTTAAAAAATGTGATCATTAAACTCTGCTTCAATTTATTTTCCAGTTGTCCATTTTTTTTACTTATGCTTATTTTACCCTTCTTTTGTGACTTTTTAGAAAATCATTGCTTCTGAAAGTACTTCCAGGTTAAGACATGAGCATCAAGTGATTTGCAATTTAAAAGTAAGGCTGAGGAATACAAAGCAAGAAACAAAAGAGATATATTAGTTTTCTATTGTTGTGTAATAGATTACCAGAAAGGTAGCAGCTTAAAATAGTCCCCATTTGTGAGCTCCTGATTCTGTAGGTCAGAAGTTCAGGCATGGTATGGCTGTTCTCTGCTCAGGGACTCACAGGACTGACATCATGGTATTAGCTGGGTCTGGTGTCCTCTGGAAGCTCTAGAGAAGAATTTGCTTCCAACTTTATTCAGGTTGTTGACAGAATTCTGTTCCTGTGGCTGTAGGATTGAGGTCCCTCTTTTGGCTAAGGTGTTGCTCTTAGCTTCTAGAGACTGTTCTTAGTTCCTTGCCACATGGCCCCTTCCATATAAAAAGCCAGCAATAGAGATTCCCTTGTGTTAAAATCATCAACCACCACATGCCAACTCTCATTTTTAGGAAGTATCTATTTCCTTTTAAGAAACTTCTGTAAACTTCTGTAAAGAAACTTCTCTACACAATAAGAATAATTTTTTAAATAAAAGAATTGACTTTTTTACACAGAAGACTTTTCCTATTGGAAAACTTACAAGATACAAGTATTCTAAATATCCTCCTAGGAATAACAATCAATAAATCTCTGTTGACTGACAAAAAGAAGAAAAGAAAAAGTCATATATGTTCACAGGGCTGTTTATAGGTCAGTATCACCCATCCTAATTTCTTTTTCTTAAAGTCATTTGTGCAATTCAACATACTGTAATCAAGAGTGATTACCCACCATATTCACAAGTTCTGAGACTGAAAACACATGGGTTGGTGTGTACATCTTGAGGGACATTTTAGAACTCTACCACAACAAGATGAAGTTTTCTTACGAAGACACACCTCAATGAAAGCAAGGATTTTACTCCCTTTTGCAGTTGTCATGGTTCTTGTATTATCTCAATGTATAATTTAGCAGTACCACAGAGATTATGCACTATAAAGTTTTACAATATTAAAATACACTCTTTAATTATTAACTTTTCTAATGAATTTTTTAAAAATCCTGCCTCTGTGGAACTTGTAGTCTAATGAAAAGAAGGAAATCATAAATGGTTACTATAATCAATAAGTAAACCAACCAATACACTAGGGGGTGAAAAGTGCTATGGAATAAAAGTGAAAGACATTAAGGAGATTGGGGAAGAAGAATTCAGAATATCAGGAGTGTGACAGGTATGCAAGATATCAAGAGTATTCCTCATTGGGAAGTTGCAGTTTGACAAGGACCTAAAGAAAATGATGGAGTTGTGCACAAAGATATCTGGGGGAGAACTAACCCAGGTGGAAGGAACAATAAGTGCAATGGCCCTAAGGCAAGATCCTGTCTGGCAGTTCAAAACACAGCAAGGAGGGATATGTGACTGCAATGGGGTGAGGAAGAAAAAAGAGAGGCAAAGTAAAGAGATCATGAGGAAGCGCATGTCATGGTGTCATTGCAGTCTGGATAAAATGGAACACCATTGCAGGAGGGTGATACATGTGACCTAAGTTTTAGAAGGATCACTCTAGCTACTCTATTAAGAATAATTGTAAAGGATTCAGAGTAACAACAGATAGACCTTGTAAAAGTCTACTGTTGCAATTCAGGCTAGATATAGTGGTTCGGACCAGGGTTTTAGGAGTGGAGGTAGTAAGCATTAGATTCTGAATACATGTTGAAGTAGAGCTAAAAACATGTCTATTATGTTCAGTTGTGACATATAAGACAAAGAAAGGAGCTAAGAATGACTTACAAGTTTTTAGTTTGAATGGTTGAGTAGACAGAATTTCCATCATTTGAAGATGATGATGAAGAAGGTTAAAAAAGGGGAGGGAATTACTTTTTGGACATGTACATTTGGGATGGCTTTAAATATCCAAGTGGATAAGTCAAGTAGGCAGTTGTAAGTGAGGAGTTCATCGGAGAGATCTGGCTTGAAAATATAAATTCGGGAGTCATTTAGAAGACTCCCAAAAAGGTATTTTAATGTAGCGAGACTGGGTGAGAAAACAAGGAAATAAGTCAAGGCATAAAATAGAAGAGAACCAATGACTGAACCCCGGACCACTTCAACATTGAGAGATCGGGAGATGATGAAAAACAAGGAAAGGAGACGACAAAAGAGAAATCAGTCAGAAAGCAGAAAATTCAAAGCCTTGCAGAAGCCAAGAAGAAAATGGTACCAGAAAGAAGGAGTGATCAACTGTGTCATAGGTCACCTATAAGATTAAATAAAGTGGGCTCTGGATTTAGCAGTTTGGAAGATAAAGGTGACATTGACAAGTTTTGATGGAGTGATGGTCTGAAAAGCCTGACTGCAGTAGTTTTTAGAGAGAAAATGAGAAGATAAATGGCTGAAAATGAAAAATGAGTATAAACAACAATTTCAGGAATTTCACTGCAGAAAGAAGTCAAGAAATGAGGAGGGGCAGCTGCAGAAAAAATGGGGTCAATGAAAGTTTGTTTTTTTTTTTAATCTTAGAGTAATAGTATGTGTTCATGGTTATGGAAACAGTCTAGTAGAAATGAAAAGCTGGTGGAGGACACAGGGAATTGTTCAAGTGATGTCTTTAATCAAGTGGCGGGAGCATCTAATGATTATTCCAATTGGATAACAGTGGCCTTATTGTCTTTCTTGTCTCTTTCAAAAACCACCACAGCCTATGTTATAACCAATTTAATTAAAAACACATATTTAAAATTCTCACAGAATTTTTATTATTAATCACATGGGTGCTGCTACCTTTTGCACATAGGTTTTACTGAATACACTGACTTCAATATATCATTTTCTCTATTTCAATCACATTCAGAGAAAGTAAATTGTGTTGACAGGAGTAGTGAGGGCAGAAGAAGGGTATTAGTAGAACTAATCATGTTAATCAGAACATGCTCTCAGGGAAGCCTTGTGTGAGATTTAGAAAACTCAGTTTTGGGCCCCAAGTACCACTGACTAGCTCTTCTACATTTGCAAGTTAATTCTCCCCTAGGTTTCATTTTCATTACTTGATTAAAAAAATACATTCTGTTATATGATCTCTAAGTCCCCTTCTAATAAATTCCATACAAAAACATTCCCTGAAATCATACTATGTGTCAGAGGTAAAATATAAAGCTGGCAATTTGCAGCTAGTGAGAAAGATGGACTTTTACTTAATTAACAGAAAATGAGAGATACACAAATCCATAGAATAGAGTCAAGTAACAAGTACAAGACATCCAAAAGGAATGTGGCTCTTAAATGCAATGGCATTGTCTCCCTCTTTCTGTTCTCCTGCTCATTTGCTCTCAATTCTCTCGTGCCTGAATTCCTTTCTGGTTATATATTTGAGAGATTTGGAATTAGATAGTCTCTTAGTTTAACAGTTTTCCAGCAACTGGCTGACTTATACACCAACAAAATCTGGTTTCATAAATACTGTAAGAATATATGGATAATTGGAATGGAGGCCGATGTGAATGAATTGTTTTTCTCTCTGTGGGGATTTGTGGATATCTGATATTAAACTTATGTGGAGATAAGTTGTTGTTTCTGCCCATTCAGCCCTGAATTTAAACCAGATGAAATTCATTTCAGTTTACCCATTTCTTTTTTCCTAAAGGTCTGCGGACTTCAGTGACCTTATGTTACAGGGAAGGAACTTGCATGCTGTGATTAGGGCTGAAAGGAGGCAAGATGTAGGGCTTGGGGAATGCTTCAAATGGCTTTAGTTTCTATGCCTGGGAAATCATTTACAGGTCTCCTTGCTGCTTCCAGAATACCTAAAATGTGAGCAATAATCTTAAAAGACAGTAGAATAATTAGCAAACTTTCTAAGTATCAAATGAATAGAAAAGAAATGAAGTAGTTAAATACAGTTATTTTGGCCAAAGGAACTTCAGTATAATAAATCAGAGGTTGTGCCAATCAATATTTTTTAAATTTTGAAAAAATTGTGGAGTTGAGAGGGCAATAGTACAGACTATTTTAGAATGACCCTGTCTCAAGCAATAGAAATACATTTGACATTATAAAGGTATAATAAATATATTTATTGATTGGACTTGATATTGCATTTTTTCTTTTTTTAGGTAACATCTTTACCTGATACAACCATTTCTCTATTTATTGTTAAATTTGTGTTCCATGGTTCTCTGCAATCTGTACTTCCTAAGAGATAAACTACTGCTTTACTGTTTAGCTGAACTTTTTCCTTCTTTCCATGAGCAGACTATGTACAGAAAAATGAGATTTTTCTCTAAAAAATTATTTTTGCCATTTTATAAGTAAGGAATTAAAACAGGTTTCTAACCACACCTACCAGAAGATCTGTTGTCCAAAGAGGTCTCTGAAATAGTATATGCTCCTATTCTTTGCATTGTTGCTCAAAGGTATTTGCAATATTTTTAAAAATACATCAAATAGTCATGTTTATTTTTCTCCATTTAGTTTTGAACTGGTCCTAATCAATCTATTGTCTATTTAGATATAAAGACAGACCAAATTCATTTACATTGTATGATGTATTCATTACTTTTTCTGGTATTAACATAATTTATTTCAAATAGCATGTATTATGATTAAAATGATAATAGTATGACATAATGAAACCAGAGAAAGAATACATACAGATATGATTATGTGTGTATCTATCTTTATACATTTTATTATTTTATTTTATTTTTTCATTATCATCTATCACCACACTATACTATGTTAATAAATATTGCTAGAAACACTTCAACTTCAGTTCATCCAAGAAGAGCTTGGAAAGGCAGCTTCTAAGGTCAGAATTAAAATAAATGTTAACTTCTGCTTTTGTAGAGAAGTTTCAGAGCCGCAGCCCTGCACATACGCCTGCCTGCTAACCGTGCCGACAGTCACAAAGGAACTGATTGGCCCCTGCGATCCAGAAAGTGATTTGCCCACAGCTTAGTTATCCTGTATCTCACGAGCCACTGCAGACTCGACAAGACTGGTAGAAATAAGTACATGTTGAGAAGGGTCTGTGTCTGAATCAGATTCAGACTTTGTGATTAATCGCATACCTTTGCGTTCCGAGTACCACTCATTAGTGTCATTAAGCTGCTTGTTTCTTAATTGCATTCTTGTGTAGGGAACTCCAGGCAAAAATGAACCAGCTCTGAAAAGCCCACAATCAAAGTTGATTGCGTCTAACCTTACCGTTGCACCTCTATTAACCTACAAGCTGTGTGGGTAGGACTTACAAAGAGCACTTCGTGCGGAAAAATGTCTCCTTCAGATTTTGCTACCCTTGCATTTATTCTGAATTTTCTGGAATTATGAGGTAGGATTGCTAATAACCCCTGTCATTATCTCAAACTGTGAATACTGGTTGTCATTTTCAGAGTCAACAGATGTTGACCTCAGGGTGGCAACTTTTCCTTCATTGTATAACCTAATCAACATTATATTCTTCAGTTTTCTATAAAATGCAATATCCAATTAGAAAGTAAGCTTTTCAAAAAGAAAGGTCTAGGGTTAAAATCTCATTTAAGCTGCATTAGGCTAAATGTGGCTTTGGGCTATTTGTATTAGCTAAAGCTATTTATGATTTCTCTAAAGGAGAGGAAAGGACAGTTTGGGGACTAAAAAAAATTGATTTAATTGTATGCATGACTTCACATTCAATTTCTATAAAAGTAGCCCTTTATGAAAGGTTGTGAAGATTTTTGACAATGCCTCCCTTTTTGTCTCTGTGCTGATCTTCTAGAAATATAGAAGATATATTTGCAAATATAAAGCTAAATTGTCAAAGACACAGCTATAAAACATTCTGCAATATGAATGGGATGCAGCAACTATTACCTCCCAAAGTTAAACTGAACTTGAATTCCACTAAACCTAGTCACTATTCACATGGAAATGTGCTATGAATTCCTGAGCCTAGTCAGCTTTTTGTGAAATTAGTATCTTCTTCCAGCTTGCTTCTAAGTTCTTTTTTCAGATGACTTTACCAATCAGACTCCATTAGATGTCGGTAATGGCTTAAAAGCCTTTTGATTCAGTTTGATTTCCATGTATCCATTCACTTATTTATTCAGCAAGTATATTGAGTGCTTACCTTGTAGAGCAACATGCTCTGCTCTGGTGAAGCAGTGAAAGAAGAATCAGACCCTTACTTTCACAGCTCTTACTCACCACTGGAAATACAGATAGAATTCCACTTCAACATAACACAATGACAACTTTTTATACACATTTTTCATAACCTGACTCCTACAAGGAAAACACACAGAATTTTTAGTTCCTATAATGTACTGAGTTTTTAATTCATATAATAACCAAATTGCTGAAGCTTCCTTACTAGAGACTAGCTAAAATTACACTGTTTGTGAAATTAAGTAATATATATCCCCAAGATTCCTGACACCCAATGCAACAAGGGAAATGTGAAATCTTCTGCTTGAGTAAAGAAAGTAGGTAATTTATTTAAAAAGCAAATACCATCTTTCCGTTAAAGACTGAGATAAATGTATTCCACATGGAAAGGACATTGCATTGGGTGTCAGAATCTCAGAGATATATTCAGTATTTCATTTCGGAAACAGTGTTATTTTGTCTAGTCTCTAGTAAGGAAGCTTCCATGATTTGGTTATTATATGAATTAAAAATTTAGTACATTATAGGAGCTAAAAATTCTGTGTGTTTTCCTTGTAGGAGTCAGATTTCATAACAAAAATCATTGTTTTCAAATGTGCTATTTATCATAGATATACACTGTTTAGATTTTAAATTGTCATTTAATGAAAATCATTCTAAAAATATGACAGTTTGATAGTTTTCATTTTGGGCATTAGACAGCTGAAGAAGTCTATTTCCTGCAAACTGACAGTTGTGTGATGGGGTGGGGGTGGGGAGTAATGACTAGCAAAGCCATTGAGAAAAAAGGTGAACACTGGGCAGTCTTTTATCTTGGGGAACAAGGAAATAAAAGGAGAAAAACCTGAGTTGATGAAATATTTTAGCTTAGAGCTAGGAAAGATTAGGCAAATAAAGTCTCATTTTCTAAAGTGATATGTATAATTTTTTTGAAAATTTATATTAAATTGTCTTTTAAAAATGACTATTTGAAGGACTAGTCATTGATTTAAGAAGGCCAAGTTTGTGCTTGAGCAAGTTCATTTGCACCTTTGGAATAGGTAAATTGGGAAAATATCCTGAAGTGCAATGAATGATGAAAAAAACATTTAAAAATATTAGAAATATAAAGATATGAGATATAAAAAATGTAATGCAATAAAGTTTTAGTGCAGTACTAAATAACCAGGTATTATAATTAATATAAAAATGCTATTTAGCAATTACAGGTTTTTATTAGTCTGTATATTTTCTTTAAATAATGGTAAATTACTGCTTGGTTATTAATAGCTTCATAAATTTTAACAATAGATATGATAATATGAAAAGATTTCTAGTTGTGTTATGAGAGGATGTAGATTTGATAAGCTATTGTTTCACATTTTTCACTTGGTTGCAGAGAAAAACAGACTAAGACAAAGCACTAAAGTAACACATAAGTCATTGTTAGAAATTACCTTAAAGCCTACAAAAGGAAGTAACCAGAAGGAACTGCAGGGCAGAACAAAGGCGACCTGTTAATGTCCTGATACAGGACTAAATATTTTTAGTCCTAAGTTTCTTAGCTTATTTTAAAGGAGTGATTTCCAGAAAAATAATTAATTTTAAATGTTTAAATATATTTTCATTGGAATACATATCTTTCATTGAAAAGATGATTATTTGAGAGCTATGCTGTGGGTCAAAATGTTTACAACTAAATTTTAGTGGGAACTTAGATACTATTGGTGTCCTTTTTTCATATAATCCTTATAATTAAAAATGCCCCATCTTCCTTTCAATTAATCTATATCATTACCAGACATATCTTTCAAAAATATCTACTTGATCATGTTATATTGATGCTTAGTAATATTTAGTGATTCCTGACCATGCTATTTAAAGAGACTTAAAATTTTGTTTTAGACTAATATTATTTTATAGGACCCATATTTGTCCTTTCTAGCATTCCTCAATTTTATAACTAATTACTTTTTAAAATATTGTTTTCCAAACTCTATTTTATTTTATGACTCCTGGATTTAAACCTAATGCTGATATTTTAAGATTGAACTTAACTATAACCAAAGACATTGAATAAAGAACTGGCAGTAACCAGAGGGGAGGGGGGAGGGGGATGATGGGGGAAAGGAGGGGAAGGGTCATCAAGGAACATGTATAAAGGACCCTTGGAGAAAGCCAAAGCCGGAAGGAGTGAGGGTGGGGCAGGGAAAAGTGGTGGTAGGGAAACGGAGACAACAGTATTCGAACAACAATAAAAATAAATAAATGAAAAATAATAGTTTCCCGTATCTACATTTCATTTCTCTGTAGTATTTGGTTTATATAATAGCTACTATGTCAACTATGTTTTACACAGTTTTTAGTGCCTACCATGTGTGAGACACTCTTGTAGAAATAGGCATACAGGACCGACCATCAACCTTTCCTGGATTTTCTTTGTATAGTTGGATACCTACACGTTAACCAGCATAATTCAGAAGCTCCCTTGGAAGAACCAGTGTTTGTATTCTCGTGTCCACTAACAGAGAGCTGATCTGAGAACACAGCATATGCTAAACTGGTGGCAATTATATTTCATGACTGAATGGAATTAAACAACTAGTATTAAATCACTTGGAAAACTTTGTCTTTTATTTATCTTTTAATTTTTTAAAGATTATTTTATTTATTTATTTTTAGGGGGAAAGGAAAGAGTTAGAGAGGGAGAGAACATCAATGCGTGGTTGCCTCACGCATGCCACTTCTCGGGTCCTGACCTGGCCTGCAACCCAGGCATGTGCCCTGACTGGGAGTTGAACTGGCAACCATTTGATTCACAGGTCCACACTCAATCCACTGAGCTACACCAGCCAGGGGGGGAAAACTTTCTTTTTTATATTCCAAATGGATGAAGGGAGGCAAACTGTAACTGGGAAGTAAAATCATATTAAATATTTATATAGCATTTCTATAGTTTTTCCTCAAAAGCTTCCTAATCATGCATTTGAGAGATATAGCACTAAATTCTTCCTTTAGCATTAATAAATATATAGGTATATAAAACATAAGTACATACACTTGCCTCCTAGAAAACATATTTATGTTTTTTCTTTCTGCTTTATAAAGAACCAAGACCAAGACTATACTTTAAAATATCAACCAATGACAAACAACACAGTGCGGTATCTACAGTTCAAGGAGGCTAGCATTCAGAGACGATGTGACAGCAAGAATGGGGTCCCTTGTGGTACTTTATGGTAAACATTGTCAGAGAGACATGAACTAATACATCTGTCCTGTGTAACTTCATTTCTAAAAGATACATCTGCCCCAGATGAATAAAAAAGGACATATTCTCCATTCTTAGAATCCAGTTACTGCTAGGAACAATTTTTAGCTGTTCCCCAATGGGTCATTAATGGCTCACAACTTGTCAATAGTATCTCTATGCATTATTTTTAAAATCTATAATACTTCTGAAATCTATAACTTAGGATTCCCTTGATAAGATAATAAATGCATTATGAATTATCAGGCTTAACTAACTGCTTTTCTAAAGGAATAGTATAAACAGATATAAAATTTTATAAAGAATGTACTTGTGAAGAAAATAAGTAGATTAAGTAATTATAAAAAACATTTCTTTTTGGATGTGCAAAGTGATCAATGATGATAAGCCTTGTTAATGAAATATTTCAAAAGTTTTAATTAAAAAGAGATAATTCTAGTTTACTAAATGCTATTCAACCTCCCATTTCACTATGATTTTCTTGGGAGTTCTGGCCTCAGGGAAGAATTATCACCAGTAAATCAATCTCCTTGCTGTTGTTGTGTTGTTGTTGTTGTGTGTTGTTGCTGTGTCTGTAGCCACATTGGAATTGGGTATAAAACATGTTTTGTTTCCTTTTTTGTCATCCAAAATGTGGAATCATGAGGCCACAACAACAATGTAAAAGATTGCTGGGGTGGGAGAGGATATTGTCATATTAATGTCATCAACATTTTAGCCTAAAATTATATTATCTTCAGTTCTTTAAAGGTCTCTCAATTATAAATAAGTTACTGATAAATATGTTATTCTGGTAGCAATTTCAGATAATTTTTCTCACACTGCATTACCTAGTAGAGGGTCTATATCATTTACTAAAAGTCTAAAACAATATTTGTGAAAAGTAGTTATCACTGAAATTCTGGGCATTAGGGAGACATAGTAGATAGTCAGAATTTGAATCCCAAGACTGTCCTTGGTAAGCAGATGGGAGCTGTTCCTGTCAGATCTCTGGAGAATGTTCAGACAAAAGAACAGCTCTGATTTCTCAGGTGCAGAGAGGGTATCAGAGGCTCACATCTAACAGACTAAGTCTGTTTTGCAAAGCAATCTGAGAAACACCAAATTGCAGTTATAAGAAAAGGTGACATTTGTACCATGGTACTATTATTTGTGTGTATGTGTGTCCCTAGAGTAGGACAATGGAGGTAAATTCTCATTCTCTCTCTCTCTCTCCCTGTCAGTCTCTCTCTCATCTTTGTCATAAGAGAACTACTAGCATCCATGAATGCTCAGTAGGCCAAATGAAGAACCACAGGGAGGCTACATGACCTAAAAGAGAGAACACCCTGGCATGATTATATCACTGAACACGTATTAATAATCTTCATTTAGAACCTGAAACATATTCAGTATGAATCCTATTTCATTATGTGCATTTAATTTGCAGAACTTTTTGCCAAATTTGACTCTAGTATTTTAAAAACGGACCAAGGTCCATGCAATGAAAATTTAGATCTACATTTATATCCTACCTCTCCCATTCGCTGACTGTGAGGCCTCATAAATTTGCTTAATTTCACCGAGACTTAGCTTCTTTATTTTTACAGTGGAAGATACAGCTTTGACTTCCTGGGATGTTGTGAAGCTTAAACACACCGATGTGTAGAAAGTATGACCGCAAATCTGGCATAGAAAAGCCACAGAAGATAATAGCAGTCCTTTCATTCCTTGTTGATTCTCATCCTTTCATCTACTACAGCCTCTAAGGGATGTAGCATGCTCCTGTTAATTGAGCACTTACTGTAGCAATGATTCTCACAGTGAGAGCTTGAGACTCAGGTTCCTAGGAGAAATATTAATCTTGGAGGGAGGGTAGTTGGAGAAATAAACATGGTACTTTGAAAAAACCCCAGAGATTATTCTTTGGTGTCCCACCAAATGAAGAAGGAGGTACTAGAAATCATACTAGTGCACTAGCTCAAGCTCAAAGTAATAATATTATATTCATAAATAAGTATAATTAATGTTAGCTAGAGAAAAAGTTCATATGTTTAGGGTATTACAAACAGTGGTGATGGATTCATTTGCAAGTGGAATTGCTTGGCTAAACAGTGATGCACTTGTCCATTTTGATAAGCCTTTTAAATTGTCCACGCCACCACCTCAAAAAGGAACACCAGTTTACAGCCCCAACCACATGATATAAAGACTTTTTTCCTCTACATCTTTGTCAGCACTTATTGTTATCCTTCTTGAATTGCTACCACCGCCACCACCACCACCACCATTCCTTTGTCAGTCTGACCACTTATGTCCTTTGACCAACAACTTCTATTTCTGAGATTGATAGTTCCCAGAGAGGCTGAATAGTACAATGGTTAAAAATGTGGACTCAGGATTTAGGCTGCCTCAGTTCAAATCCCTACTTTCCCACTTCCTGGATGTGTGAACATGATTCCTGGGGCTTCAGAATCCTGCAAAGACTGGTGCGCCAGTTATTTTTAACGAGTTTACTCATTATATATAAAAGAGTGCCTAATACCAAAAATCCTCATAGAAATGTTTATTATTAGTATTTACATTACTTTCCTATTACCACTGTAATAGATTACCATAAAAGTAGAGGTTTAAAACAACAAAAAGTGTTGTAACAATTCTAGAGGCCAGAAGTGGAAAGTTATTCTATGAGGGGTCACAGGGACTAGTTCCTTCTGGAGACTCTAGGAAATAATTTGTCTTGCTGTCTCTTCCAATATCTGGTGACTGCCAGAGTTCCTTGGTTTATGGTCACATCTCTGCTTCTGATGTTACATTGTCTCCTCTTATTCTATAGTAGTAAAATCTCCTCTGTCTGACTCTTATAGGGACCCGTGTGGTTACTGTGGCACCCACTAAAGTAAGGCAGCATACTCTCTCCATCATAAGATCTTTAATTTTAATCACATCTGCAAGGACCCTTTGGCCATATGAGGTAACATTCACAGATTCCATGGAGTGAAACTAGGCTACCTATGGGGGCTTCACTTAGCTTACCATAGTATTTTTTAAAATTTCATACTGGAAAAATTGCATATTTTTCATATATTTATTGACTATATGTTGTGGCCATTATATCATATCAATTAGGGATAACACAAATATTTTTTTCCCAATTTGTCTTTTGTCTTTTAACTTTTGCTTATGGTAATTTTCATAATACAGAAATTTTAATGAGTATATCATGTATGACTTTTAACATCTCTAGCAGAACAAAATAAAGAAAACTGGCATATTCACATTATAGAATAGTATGCAACCATACAAAATTAAGTAGATCTAATATATATTAACCTACAACAATACCCATAAGTATTGTTAAGTGATAAAGGTAAGTCACACATTTTATATAAGGGAAAATTTCATCCTGCATATGAAAGGCTCTGAATAATGTACATAAATCTATTTGCTGGGGGGGGGAGCAGGATTAGGAGGTCAGATAAATTATTCCTTTTTACTTTATATTAACTCTATTTAGTTTTTTAAACAATAAGTACCATCATATATTGTATATAATTAAATTTGAAACAGGGATATTAAAGTCAAAAGAGAAGTATGTTGACATTGTTATAGAATTTTAGAGGAAAAAATATATTTTCTGGGAGAATTGAAAGAGGCAACATTTGAGAAAGAGGAAACAGATTTGATCATGCAACATAGAAGTATGTTCCAGAAGTTAATTAAATTTAATAGGAACAGAGCTGAGTGAGGGTGTGATGGCCAGTCTTATGTGTTCACTGGACTGGGCTACAGAACATCCAGCAGCCAGCAAAACACTGTTTCTGGATATCTCAGGGGGTGTTGCAGGAAGCATTGGTACCAGTGGACTGAGTAAAGAAGATGTGCCCTCACCAATGTGGAGGCTCAGCATCCAATCTGGTGAAGGTCCCAACAGAACAAAAAGGTGAAGGCAAGGAAAGTTTCTCTCTTTTTTCTCTAGCTAGGATGTATATTTG
>NW_023397521.1:0-29043 GCF_004126475.2 Phyllostomus discolor
GCCAGGACGCAGCCGCCCGCCTCCGTGTGCGGCCGCGCTGTGAGGACGGGGCCCTGTCCTCGGCTGACTCGCTCGTGCTGGTGCACACGCGTGCTCAGGCTCGACACTAGGGCACGCCTGGAGAACGGGTTTCCGGCCAACCCCTGGCCCCATTCACGGCCCGGGAGCCCCTCTCTCATCGAGACAGCACCGCATCCTGAGAGGCGACGGGTGAGGGCCTCTCGCAGAGTGGCCGCTCGGGGTTCAAACCCTGGACTGCTATGCTTTGTGGGGGTGCAGCACCTGGTGGTCACAATGCTCCCCCCCCCACGCTGCCCCACTGCTGCCACCTCTCCGCGCTCAGGCTGGGCCCCTCACCCCAAAGTAAATGCTGATGGCAGCAGTCGTGGTTCCGGACCGCGTTCCCATGCACGCTGCCAGGAGCTGAGCGTGCGGGTCTCCCCACCACTGTCCCGGCCTCGGCCTTGGGAGGAGCGGCCTGAAGTTGGGAGGGGGGGAGACCAGACCGACCCTGGAGACAGGCGGAGGGAGGAGGGAGGGGGGGACCAGCTCTGGGCTGGCGGCAGGCTCGCCGGCCCCAGGCCTCTGAGAGCAGAAGACCAGGAGTCAGCCGGTCACAGCCCACAGCGCCGGGGGCGGCGAGAGAGCTGGTCTGAGGGACGGGGGCCGATGCCGGAGGGGGCCTGTGCTTCCCGGTGAGGACTGTGGGCTTGGCTCTCCTCCTTGAGAAGTCAGAGACCCGGGCAGCGGCTTCTCTGAAATGTGCAGTTTTCCATGACGCGCTGAACAAAGTTGCAGGCAACATGGACAACGAGAGTGGCAATCGGGCAAATAAGAACAAACTAAAATATGTACATATATTAATACCACACTGACAGAATGTAAGGAAAAGGCGTATTTGCATAAAAAATGCTATACGTTTCAATAAGACGTACCCTCCTGTATGAAGTCAGGAAGTGAAGAGTCTGTGTGTGTGAGACACAAAGTAAGAAAACCTGCGGAGCAAGCTCTGCTAGAGAACCAGGCAGAGCGTGGCAGGAGTATATTTGAACGAAGACGTCTCCACTCTTCCATCGCCGGATGGTTCCGGAAGGGCAGCATGTATGTGCGTGTGCGTGTGTGTGCGTGTGTGCGTGTGTGCGTGTGTGCGTGTGTGTGTGTGTGTGTGCGTGCGTGTGTGTGCGTGTGCGTGCGTGTGCGTGGCCAGCACGCGGCTGTGTGCGGCGGGAGGGTCGTGAGCCAAACACGCCGGGTCTGTTGCCGGCCGCCGCAGGGACTGCCGCCGGTGAGCCGCGCACGGGAGCGGCTCTGCTGGCGTCGCTCACGGTGTTCCTGGATCCGCGGCCGCTTGACGGCACAGGCGGAGAGGGTCTGAGTGTGTTCACACGACTACGAACACTGTGCTGTTTTCCGAAGATGTACCGCACGCAGAGCACCCGTGGAAGCCAGGGAGCAGATGGTTTCAGTTGCGGTGGCCAGGTAGCCGTCACACGTGGAAGGACTGAGCGTGTTTGCCTGCCCCGGCAGTGACGCGAGCGTGGGCAGGGAAGGCAGGGCCACTGGCGGGCGTGCCCGTGGGGTCCCCGTGCACGGCGCCCGGAAGGGGTGTGGCGGGCGCGAGGGGAGAAGTGCGGGTGGGGTTGGCGTGAGAGCAATAACGAATGTGGCTGGGTGGAGAACCGCACTTGGTCTCACTGCCGTTCTTGTCCACCGGGTCTTGTAGATTTCTCGCAGTTCCGGTGGGTGTTGCAGAAAGCGGAGGTCCTGGAGTCCGTGTAGCGGGTCTAGTCCCTGGACCTCTGAGGACGGGGGCAGGGGACAGGCAGCCGCCACAGCGGGCGTCGCGAGGGGCCGTGCTCCCTCGGCCCCTGCTGGAGCAGCGCCGCCCTGCCCGGTGAGCTCGCGCAGACGGCGGGACAGGGTCCAGGACAGAAAAGACAGCCGCGCGTCTCGCTCGGCGAGGGAGGGAGAAGCAGGTCTCCGACCTCCCCGGAGACGAGTGTCCCGTGTTTCTCGCAGAAAACAGGGAACAGCACGAGTAAATGCGAGCGTCCATTAGTCAGCGGGGAAACTGTTTCTGGGCACTAAGTTAGTACAGACTTACAACACAAAACACGGGTGTATGTCGATGCGGAAATTTCAACTTCTTCTGTGAAGAGAACCACCAACACATTAGGGCGAAAACAAGGCTCAGACCGGACGGAGGGTTGAAGGTGGAGCAGGTGGAGGGGCTGCGAAGCCCCAACGCGCCGTGTCCTGGTGGTTCCGGTGCGGACGAGGGTGGCTGCCGGCGCTCCCGCTCCTGGGGGGGCAGGCACCCCCCGGGGGGCTGCGCCTGTCTGAGGGGCAGCGCGGGTCTGGGAGCCCGGGGTGCGGCCGCAGCCCCGCTCGGGTGGGGGCAGGGAGTCCCCAGCTGCATGCAGTCACTCAGCCCCGCCTCGCCCGGGGGCTCTGGGCTCTCAAAAACCCTCCCGCTGGCCGAGGAGGACGGGGAGGGACGCCGTGTCCGGGGCAGTCCGTTACCCCAGGATGGCGCGCCTGCCCAGACGTGGAACAGTGCACGGGGGGGGGGGTCTGCGTGGAGACACATCGGCCACAAGGACGAGGGGGGGGATGGTCGCGAGGACGGGATCTGGTGAGGCGGCCGGTCGGGGAGCGTGCGGACGCACCCCGGTGCCCGGGAGAGACCCTGCTTTCGGGACAGCCCACCAGAGGCGGGAGAGGGGGCTCACGGAAATGAGCAGGAAAATGCCGTCGTTGGGTGAACACAGGCAGATCCCAGCGTGCAAGAAGCACCCACCGCGAGGAAGAAAGGAGCCGCTGGGAGGGACAGAGGGAGAAGGTCCCGTGTGTCCCCGTGGGTCCCTGGACCGCAGAGCAGAGGTGACGGGGGGACCCCGCTCAACACAGTCCCCCCCCGAGAGTATGTCAGCACCAGGAAGAGGGGGGAATCTTCGCACCCCCAGCCCCCCTGCCCCCCAAGGGGACACTGTGTAGCGAAGCTACTGAGTCCCCAGAACAAAGGCGGACTCGGAACACGGGATGGCGGAGGATGCCGGCCCTCACGCGGGAGCAGAGTTCGGTCTGCCGCCATCCAGGGAGCAGCCGCCGTCCAGGGAGCAGCTGCTGGCTGCCAGCCGGCGCCTCGGGCATGCGAGCTCTCGGGGAGACGAGGGATCTGACCGCTGGGAGCACCAGCAGCCTTCCAGGAGCCTGTCGGTGTGGGCTGCTTCAGCGAGCACTCGGGGTGGTGTCCCCGGGGCCACAGGGAGGCCGGTGGGGCACGGCCACGGACAGAAGGATGGGTGGGGGTGCCGGAGTGAGCTGCGGGCACTCGGGGTCGCTCCGTGGGAAGGGGCTGGGGGCAGGGAGCTCTGTGCTTGGTGCCTGTTTGTCCCTCGCTGCTCCTTCCGGCCGGCGGTGGGTGAGTGCCCAAGGGCAGACCCTCGCGTGCTGTCTCCGCTGTGGCTCCTGCTCGCCTGCGTCCCGTCCGGGACCGCGCTGTGACCCGACTCGGGGGCTCACCACGCGGGGTCTCCAGAAATCCCTGAGGGCTCGGACCGTGGGTCTCTCTCTGTTTCCCGCATGCTCAGTGACGGATCAGACACAGCCGTTACACGGCCCGTTTGCTTAAAACCCGATCCCCAGGATACGTCAGTCATCGATCCTCCGGGGGTTCACGTGGACCGTTTTGGGGGGCAGCGGTTTCGACAGCTGCTTCCCGAGCTCGCCTGCGCGCCATCGACAACCCGGGGTGCTTCTCGCCGGCCCGGCCCCCTGGGCCCCTGGGTCGCTCCGCCGTCACTGAACCCCTCTGTGCCAGTTCCTGAATCGCGTTCATTCCACAGACCCCGCGAGCTCCTCTGGGGCCGGCGGGGCCCCGAGACGGGCGCCGGGAGTGGGGTGCTCTGCACGGCGCTCTGTGTGCTTCTCCGCAGGGAGGACGTGGCCCTGTGTGCGGCCCAGGCGGCGGGCCTCCGCGTCGGCTACTGTCCGCAGCAGGACGCCCTGGACGAGCACCTGACCGGCTGGGAGCACCTGCACTACTACTGCCGCCTGCGCGGGATCCCGGCGTCCCACGTCCCGGAGGTGGGCCCCCGGGGCTTCCGGGGGGTGGCGACACCCACACTGCCCCCTCAGCCCGGGAGCTGGAAGCACGGGGTTGGGTCAGTGCGCCCGAGGGTGCTCCCCGGGCTGGCGCGGAGCAGCCCCCAGGGAGGGCTCCTGCTGCGTCTGTGTTGCCTGCCACTGAGGCCCCTGCGGAGGGCGGGGGAGCGGCCGGCGCGCCGTGTCCTCCACACCTGTGCACCACCCACACCTGTGCGCTGTTCATACCTGTGCGTCCCCCTCCTGTCCCCTCTCCTGTGCCCTTCACGTCGCCCAACGGCTCCTGTGTCTCCAGGGACACACGTCACAGAGGTGGCCTTTGCGGGGACACTGAGCAGGGCGCAGACTGGGAGCGACTTTGGTGGCCGACTGGGCCCTGCCCGGAGGTCGACCCCGTCTCCCTGCCCACGAGGGGAGCGCCGCAGCCCGGGGAGGCCCAGGGGGGGCCCCCACCTGTTGTGAGCGGTGGCTTCCCGGGTGGGCAGCAGGGGGCTCCCGCCTGCCCCCTGGCATTTGGGGCCCCGGGGTCTGCTCCCCGGCTTGCTCGGTGGGGCGGCGGGACCGGAGTCCGTATGAGGGAGCCTCGGAGGACGCACCGGCAGGAGCCCGTTGCCCCAGCGCCCCCGTCCGCCCCCACACCGTCTGGGGGAGGCTGGGACCGCACGGAGACACTCCCAGGCGGCCGGGGGGACTCGGGCGGGACGGGGGCGGAAGCGGAGGGCGGTGGGGCTGGAGACCGGCCGACTGGCCCCCCAGGCGGCAGCCAGCCCAGGGCCTGCACGCAGACCACGGGGGGGCCTGGAGGGCATCGCGGGCCTGCAGGGCGTGAGGTCGGAGGGCAGGCGGACCCTGCCCACACGGGGACAGCTGCCTGGGCTGCGGAGCGAGGAGCGGCTGAGCTGGGTCTCCCGGGCTGTCAGAAGGGCCGGCGGATGGGTGCTGCAGGGGCGGGAGCTGTGGGCGAGCCCGCGTGCGGGGGGGCGGGCACAGCTCCCCGGGCTGAGGGTGCCCTGAGCCCCCCCCCCCCAACGCCACGGGCTGGCCCCCAGCCACTGCCCGCGGGCAGCTCTGCCCCCGCCTGCCCCACCCCGGGGCCACCGTCGATCCTCCTCCCAGTGGGGGTCTCGGAGCGGCTTTGGGGGGGCCTTTCTTCCCTCCTCCCGCCTCTGCTGGTTGAGATGCTCCCTCCCCATGTTCACTCAGCCCCCGGTCTGGTCTGCTGCCCCTCGGGGCTCCCCGGGCCCAGACCTCACCCTCGGGCGCCACCTGCTCACCCCGCAGGCCCGGAGATCCCAGCATGCCCCGGGGCACCGTCCGTCTGTCCTCAGTGATCCCCGGGTCCCGCGGGGCCTGTGTGTCCGGGGCGGGGGCAGGGAGGAGGGAGGGGGCAGCGGGAGGGGCCCTGGTGGGTGAGGGGGCCCACAGAGAGCTCCCGTCTCCCAGGTCGCCGGGGACCTGGTGCGGTGCTTAGGCCTGGACGCGCACGTGGACCGGCCGGTGGCCGCCTACAGCGGGGGCACCAAGCGGAAGCTGTCCACGGCCCTGGCCCTGCTGGGGCCGCCTGACCTCCTGCTGCTGGTGAGGACCCAGGGGCGCCCTCCCGGGAGCTGGGGCCACGCGGCCCCTCTGCAGTGACCCCTACTCCTGCCGGGTCGGCCCCCCCCCCCCCCCACGACCCGCCGCAGCCCCGGGGTTTTACGGAAGTAAGGTGTGTTTCCGGGTGAGTCCCCTGCATTTACCAAATGCCACGCCCAGCGAAACACGGTGACATTAGAAACAGCGTTTTGAGGGACGCCAGAGCTCGCCCGCAGACAGCTGTCCCCCCGCCCGGCGACCTCCACCTCTGAGGGCCCCGGCACCCACGTGCGGACCGGTCGCCCACGGGCGTGCGCGTCCCTGGCCAGAGGAGAGCGGGCAGGCGTGGTCCCACTCCCTCACGCCGGGCGCTGCTGCTGCTGTGTCTGAACTTGACCCTGAGGGGGCGGGGGCCGCGCCCCTGAGCGAACAGGCAGGTGCCATTCGGGGCGGGCATTCTGGCGGCCGGGGCCCGGCTCCCAGAGCCCGTGAGAGACACGCGTGCAGAGCCGGCCCCGGCCCCGGCCCCGGCCCCGGAGAGCTCGGAAGTGGAGGCGCCCCCATCCGCCCCCCCCCCCCCCCCCCGCCCCGACCGAGCCCGTCACCGGGGCCCTCTCTCCCCGCAGGACGAGCCCAGCTCGGGGATGGACCCCTGCTCGAAGCGGCTGCTGTGGGAAGCGGTGAGGACGGAGGTTCTGGGAGGCTGTGCCGTGGTGCTGACCTCGCACAGGTGAGCCGAGCAGCGAGGCGGGGGTGGGGGGGGGTCCGCGTGTCCGCGGCTGCCACACTGCGCCGCTGTGGCGTCACTCACGCCGTCCCAGGGGTCGGGACACGGGGGCCAGGGAGTCACGTCAGCGCGGCCATGCAGCCGGTGCGCGGCTGAGCTGGCGTTCGAACCTCACGTCTGCCGCCGGCCTGCCCCTGGCCTGGCCTGCCTGCCTCACAGAGCTGGGCCCTGGCGGGGGGGGCCCGGGGGACTCACCCAGTGTGGCCCTTCCCCTGGCGGGTCCCCCCCCACCCCCCCCACAGCCCCGTCAGCCCTCTCTGTGCGGGGCTGCCCGCCCATCCCGGCAGGAGAAGAGGCCTCGGGGAAACCACAGGTTTCGGGGTTTGGTCTCGGGTCCCTTCCTCCCAGAGTCAGTCCTGGAGTTGGACTCCGGAACGCTCTCGGCCGCACGGCAGTGCGACTGTCAGGTTCCGGGAGGCCGGTTCCTGGAGGGGCCGTGCGAGGCGCCGAGACCCAGCCCGGCCTGCTCCGAGGCGGAGCGGAGGCCGGACCCGGAGTTCAGACCGGTCCCCACGTGGGGGGCGTGCCGTGGGGGAGCGTCAGGGGCTGTGGGGGCGCCCCTGGTCCGTGGGTGCTGGCAGGGGTCGCAGAGGGTGGAGGAGGTCGCCGCTCCCCTCAAGGGCAGCGCCAGCGTGTCCTCAGGGTCGCCCTCTCCCCGAGCCCGGCCCCCACACCAAGCGGGGGGGTGGGGGTGGGGTGTGAGCAGACCCCACTGCTTCTCGGCGCCGATGGGCCAGCCAGCCTCTGCCCGGGGGCGGCGGGGGCACCCTCGCCCTCCGAGGGCCCTGGAGCAGGTCCCGAGTCGCTCCCCTCCCGGCTCGGTGGCTTCTGCCGCGCACGCAGCGTGCACAGCGGCACCCGGGTCTCTGTCTCGGGGGCGACGGTGTCGGTGGGCGCTGCACGGGGTCGTGGTGATTGATTACGTAATTGTAACGGTGCAGTTAAAGCTACAAATCTCCACTAAGTGCTTCCTGTGAAAATGCGAGTGTACGCTACAAATAAGTTACAGGTCACTAATTCCATTGCATTTTACGTTGTAGTGCATTAAAGCGTCGCGTGCATTTACTCGTATGGAGTAAATGTGTAACTTGCTTCCTCATCACAGTTAATGTTTATGCCTACATCTTACGCTTACAGACACAGGGTTATTTTATATTACATCGTTTTCTATGACACCTTTTACATTACAATAATCTTCCGTGTTTAAAGTGTTCATTTTTCCTCTTTTCGACACACTTCGCCGTAGACTCCAGATTTCCTTTAACTCCGCTGGGAAACCTGTTTCCTTCCACGAAGCTGCCGCACCTCTGTGGCGGGCGCCCCTCCCTGCGGGGCGGGTCTGCAGCCCACGCTCTCTCCCCTTTGTGGCTGCTCCCGCCCCCACGTGCGGAAACGCCGGGGCGGCTGCGTCCTTGGCCGTGTCCTTGGCTGCCCGGGTGCCGCCTGCCCTGGACGGTGTCCCTGTGACTGGGGCGCCGTGTCCGCACAGACGCCCGGCTGGCGCGCGGCCCTGGCGCTGCGCTGTCGCTACTCTCGGCGTGGGGCCCAGCCGGGCTGCACGCTCACCCCTGTGCCCGCCCCCCCCCTCCCCCGCAGCATGGAGGAGTGCGAGGCTCTGTGCACGAGGCTCGCCATCATGGTTGACGGCCGCTTCCGGTGCCTCGGGTCCCCCCAGCACCTCAGACACAGGTGCGTGCCTCTCTCCCCGCTCGGGCGGCGGTGCGTCAGTGGGCGGTGGTGGGGGGCGGGCGCTGTGCCGCAGCCTGGCCGGGGGTGGGGGGCATCCCTGGGAAACGGACTTGGGTCCCAAGAGCGGCCGGGCTCTACCGCCGACCCTCCCTCAGGTTCGGGGACGGGTACACCGTCAGGGTGTGGGTCTGCGAGGAAGGCGGCCCGCACGCCGCCGTCTCGGCCTGCCTGCAGCAGCACTTCCCCGGAGCCCAGTTCAAGGTAGGGCAGGGGTCCTGAGTGCGGGACCCGCCCGAGTGGGGGGTCCCGCGTGCGTCCTGGTTCGGCGGGAGGTGTTCACAGACGCTCGTGGTCAGCCCTGTGCTGGTGGGAGGGGCTGCTCGTGGTTGGGGTCTCAAGGCGACTGAGGGGCACGGCCCTGCGGGCACAGCGCTCCAGGCTGACCGCTGGGGATGACGCCCTGCTGGTCCTGGGCCTGTCGCTGCGGGAGACGGTAGTCATGCCCTCCGCACCTGTGGGCCCGGCCGCACTGTGAGGCGTGGCCTTCAGGACGGGCCACACCCCCAGGAGTGTGGTGGTCTCAGGCCTGGTGACGCCTGAGCAGCCATCTCACGAGCAGCAGCTCGCCAGCGGCTGCACCCCCTCCTCCAGGCGGGTGCAGCGCCCCCGAGCCACCCGCTTAGACTGTGGGTTCTCGGGCCCCGGCCCTCGGGACCCAAACCTCGCTCTGCGGGTCAGCGTCTGAGGGCCCCGCCTCCGGCGCCCTGGGGGCGAGTGCGGGCTGGTCCTCACTGCGGGGGCTGGGGTGGTGTCCCCCGGCAGCGGCGACCTCCCTGTTTCCACGGTGACCAGGGCGGGCAGGCCGTGCGGGGCTCACAGGCTCCCGTGGAGCGCCCTGCGGGGACCCCACGGAACAGCCCCTGGTGCCCCCCTCCCCCGCCCCTGGCACATCTGAGAGTGGCGCTGGGAACAGTCGTGTCCGGGAGGTGTGACGGTGGGGACAGTGGGGACCGAGCTGCTGGACGGCCGAGCACCCTGTGGGGTGACTGACCGCCGTGCAGGGCCCACTCGCGGGGCAGTGTCGCTCCCGGCCTGCATGGAGACTCGGGGAACTGGCCTGGGGCGGTGCCACCCAGCGGGACCAGCTCCTTCAGTGACAGCGTGTCACGAGACCCTCCCCGCGGGGCTTCCAGGGCCGGCGCCTGAACGTGCTGGAGTACCACGTGCCGCGGGCGCGGGCCGGCCTGGCCGCCCTGTTCCGGGTGCTGGAGAGCGGCAGGGCCGCGCTGCGCATCGAGCGCTACGCCATCAGCCAGGCCACGCTGGAGCAGGTAGGGCCTGGCGGGCGCCCGGGCGGCTCGGGGCCGCGGAGCGGGGGTCCCGTCTCCCGGAGCGAGTTGCTGTCGGGTTCACAGAAGCCGAGGGGGAGGAGGAGGGTGGGCGTCGGGTGGTCCGCTGCTCAGGCGCTCTCCGCCCAGGGTGCCCGTGGAGCCTGCTTCCGCTCGTCCACAATGACACTGGCCTGTGGGGGGGCTCCGCCTGCAGGGCTGGATGAGAATAAGTCCACCAAGACGTGGTCTGCTTGGGGAGGAAAGATGGCCGATCTCTCAGAGGAGAAGGGCCAGGAGCCTGTTCCTCACTGGGCTTTCCTTGGGTTCGGTCTGCACAGGAACGCAGGTGAAGCTCATCAGTCACTGTCAGGCAGTGAGGACCAAACAGCAGATAGCATACAGAGAACTACAAGGGCTTGTTCTGAGTCAGGGTCAGATAGCTACAGGGCTACAAAACTGTGGGAAACAAACTCATTTCCTGCTTGGATCCTTATCATTTAATTGAGGACATTCTTAGCAAAGCAGGTTTCACAGGAGTTTACATGTTCTTTCTTAGTCCTGATCACCCTGGGGAGCCCACCCTTTCCAGCACAGGGCTGCACCACCCCCTGTCATTGTTTCAGGCTTAAGTCAGGCAGGGGAAGTAAGGCAGCCAAGAGATTAGGAGACTTCTCACAGACAATGAGGACTCAGGCTTTGTCAAATCCGAGGGGCAAGGGTCCATCACCCCCTTTTGCTGTAGTTCCCCAAGTCCTTCCCTGGGGGTCTCCCACGTGACCGTGCCTGTCTTAGGTCATCCCCCCTTGGGCAATCTTACCCGTCATGGGCTAACTGGTCATGCACTCGGGGCCAGGCAGGGTGAAGTGAAAGGGGCAGAGGTGGCGCCCCTGCCAGGGAGACAAGCTTTGTCTCCTTAGTGGCTCCTGGTCCGGAGGTCTCTCACTGAGCCTTAGCCTTGGGGGGGTTAGAGCTCCTGAAAGCAGGCAGGGCAGCTCCCAACACTGGCCATCCTGTGGGTGACCCTGGCCGCCCCATCCCACCCGCAGGGACCGAGGGGCGCCCTGGAAGAAGGGGCTTGGTTTCCCAAGAGAATCCGCACGCAGAGTTGAATCACAGCTCCATCCCCAGGGCCGCCTGGGGCAGCGGGTTTCCAGGCGATTTATTGTTGTCCAGACATATACCTGCCGTTCCTGGGGTCCGGTTTCAGGGTTCGCCTGTTTATGGTGGTTCAGGGAGTGCGTGCAGGGTGTCGGGGGGCAGGTGTGAGGGGCCGACCCGCAGTTTTGGAGGAACGCTGGGCAGTGCTTTGGGAGGGTGTCCCTTCTCACGGCACTGGAGAGCGGACGGACGGTCAGCGTGGAGAGTGGACGGTCAGCGGTTGCCCACCCCCCAACCCCCCCTTCAGGTGTTTATCAACTTTGCCGAGGAGCAGCGGCCGACCCCACCGGCGGCTCCCGACCTCTGCGCCACCAGCGTCCAGCCCCACCCCCTGCCCGTGTGAGCCCCGGCACGGGCGACGGAGGGACGGCCCGTCTTCGTCCGGGGCCCTCGTGGGGAAGCCAGCGCAGAGCCGAGGGCAGGCGCCCCCCGCGCTCGGATCTCCCTCTCCGCTTCCTCTCCCGCCCTGACGCCCCGCGAGCTCGCAGCCAGCGGTCGGGCGGTCTTTCTCTCCTGTGGACGCCAGGGGTCCTCCTCCGCGGCGGTCCTGCGGCCCTCGGCCAAGGAGCCCCGGGGCGGGGGCCGGCCTCCCTGCGACTGGGCCTGGGCGGGGTCCGAGTCCAGACCCCGACGGCTCGGAGCTGGGCATCGAGGGTCTCCAGTGTCTGCGCTTCCTTTCGAGGAACCCGAGGCCCCCAGGGTCGCACCCTT
This sequence comes from Phyllostomus discolor, assembly GCF_004126475.2. Lineage (NCBI taxonomy): Eukaryota > Metazoa > Chordata > Mammalia > Chiroptera > Phyllostomidae > Phyllostomus > Phyllostomus discolor. The sequence continues at coordinate 11,359 of NW_023397521.1, forward strand.
CCCCAGCGCTACTGGGGAGATAGCACCCCGGATTTCCCGTCACCCCTGTCGTCTCTGTGCTACACGTGCTCGCTAGTGTCACAACACAAACTGAGTGAGTTAGATGCGAACCGCTCCTCACACTGGATGGCATTTTGTGATAGGACATGAAAAAAGTTGCCATTTTTTTCTTCTAAAAGATGCTTTTTAAAAGAAGTAGGAACTAGAGACCTTTTTAGTCAACACTGTAGCAAAATTAAATAAATTGTACTTGGCACTCTAGCATTTATACAACTTTTACCAGAATTTCACAGAGTAGAGTTTTAGGGGAGCATAAAAGAAATACGATGCGAATGTATTTTCTGTTTCTTAATTTGCGTTAATAAAATCACCTTTTTAAAATTATGTCAAGTGCCCAGTTTTCTGCTGCATCAGCAGCACCGGGGGCTGGTCAGGGTGGAGCCCCCCGGGCCCACTGGGCTGGAGCCGCTGGGGGGCGTCTGCTGGTGGCACCGAGGCCAGCGGCTGCTCGCCCGGGGTTTGTGGGCCTTGGAGACGTCTCAGGGCAGGTGCATGCACGGCCCGGCTGGCCGCTGGTGTGGGTTTGCCTCGGAAGGAGGTCCGGCAGAGCTTGTGAGCTGGACGGAGCGGGCCTCAGTGGACCCCCAGGGTGGGGGGGGCAAGAGCAGGGTGAGCAGGTCCGGGGAGACGCGGGCTGCACCTGCGCCTGCCAGGTGTGGGGGAGGGGTCGGCGGAGGGCCGCTGGCGCCTCCAGCCCCGCCTGAAGTCGGACAGTCCGGCCCCGCCCCCCATGTCCCCTCGCTGAGTTTGGGGTGAGTGTCTGTGGCCGAGTCCGTGCCTGGGCCCCCGGCAGCCCTCCCTCCATCTCACCCGGATGGAGCCCCCCCGAGTTTCACAGCCGGCTGCTGTGGGGGTGCCTCTCCCCGGCCCCGGTGCTCCGGGCGGGGGACCTGATGTGGGGCCACAGCCCCTCGCTCCTCCGGGGGCCTCTGCAGCCGAGAGCCCGCCCAGTTCTTAACCGTCACAGTGCGGGGGGCGTGGGTTCTCACGTGGGCTGCAGCTCTGCGGTGGCCGTGGCCGTGGCCGTGGCCGGAGGCGGGCCCAGCGTTCACCTCCTCGAGGTCCCCGAGGGCGAGGGCAACCCTTGTGGGGTCGTCCCCACGTGGTCCCGATCGGGCAGTTTGAGGAGTCGGAGTCGTTGGTGATTCAGCCCAAGAATCATCTTTTTAACCTATTGTGTGTTGTCGATGCCGTGTTCTCAAGCCTTGCAACTCAGGAAGGCAAGTTAATGCAGAGACATAAAGCAACAACAACCCGAGAGCAAAATGAGTTTCTAATCAGATGCAAATCGCAGCGCAGGGAATCTTAATTCTTCACCGTGCTCAGCCGCCAGACAAAGGGGCACCGGCAGCCTGGAAAGGTCGAAGAAGAGGTTCCGAGTGCGTCTGCTGCTCAGAAAGACGTTCTGCTGAGCGGCCGCGGCGCGCACGGCTCCTCGGGGCTCCCGCTCTGGCTCGCCCGTGGGCCACGCTGACTCGGGCCCGTGGCCGTGGCTCCTGCCCCTGACAACGCGGCACTGCCCTGCCTGCCAGACCCCCCTTTCTCACACGGCTGAGGCCGACGGGGGAGAGCACGCCTCCCAGCCGCTCGGGGTCCCGCCAGAGGACAGCTGCACGGGCCTGGGCTGGGGCGAGGAGCTGCTTAGGGCAGAGTCGGACCGAGCCTTCAGTGTGAGGGGACGGTGGGCGGGGCCATGGCCGAGGGAAGGAAGGACCCCACAGGACAGGCTGCGGCCCCTGAGGGCGGTGTCCTCAGTGGTGGTGCCCTGTCCTCGCCGTGGTGCCGCCGGGCGGCTGCAGCCCCCCCCCCGGACCCGCGGTGGCTCCCAGGAGCCAGTGTTTCCTGAGGGCAGCGGAGGGCCAGCGGGGAGGACGCTGCGTGGCTGGCCGTGGGGGTTTCACCGCGTCCCCTTGGGCAGGGGCGCCGGGGTGCAGGGCGCAGCACGGACTGGGGTACAGAACTCGAGGGGGGCTGCCCCCAGCAGCGCTCCCGGACGCTGCCGGCCTCCTGCAGTGAACCCCAGAAGTCTCCACGGGGGGCCCCCATGGGCGCTGGGGCCTTTCTGATCAGGACCTCCCCCCAGGCCCCTCGCGGCCCTGGGCCTCGGGGTGGGGAGCAGGTGAGCACCCCACAGACCTCCTGTCACCCTGCCCCACGTTCGGGCTGGCTCCCAGACCACTGGCCCGGCCCGGGTGCTGGCGGGCCCTCCATGCTCCGCACTCCGCCCTCCATGCTCCGCATCCCCCCCCCCCCCCCCCCCCCGCAGTCTCCCCTCCTGGCCCCGCCTGCACTCAGTGCCGTCGGCTCTGTTGCTCTGCCTGGCTGCCTACCAGGTCCACCTGTGCTGCGTGTGTGTGAGTGTGTGTGCGTGTGAGCTCGAGGACATGCGTGTGTGGTGGGGAACCGCCTGCCAGGGCCCCCGAGGGGGGCTTGCACCTGGGACAGGGAGACGCGGGGACAGTGTCCACAGAAAGACCCAGAAGTGGTTCCCCGAGGGGCACGGCGCATGTGGAGGGCTGTGAGTCACCCAAGGGTGCCTCTGCAAACAGGGCCCCTGCAGTTTCCCTCGCCCTTTGCCGTTTTCTCAATGTTTCTCCCTTTTCTGAACCGCGTCCGGGGGCCCTGGGGGGGAGGGGGGCAGCTCAGCACCCGGCGGGGGAGGAGCGCAGGCCGCGGGCTGCCCTGACACGGGCGGTGCAGGCGGTGACAACCGTCCGCCATAAAACACACCGTCACCGCGAAGTAGAGAACAGTTCAGTCCGGGGCGAGTCTCTGCTCCCGGCGGTCCCGTCTGCCCCCCCCCCCCCCAGAGAGGGGTGTTCGCCCCCAGGCCCCCGTAGGAGGGGCTTTAACGAGACAAGAAGGCACCCAGGGGGAGGTGTGCAGAGAGACAAGACCTGAAGGTGAGCAGCACCAGAGAGTGTTAGGGTTCCTGTGCTGGGGGGGCGGGGGCGGGGTGGGGGGGCACGGGCAGCCCGCCCAGGGCGGTGGGGTCGGGGTGGCTGCGTGCCCCTCATCCCCCGTCCCTCCCCTCCGTGGTCGGTGAGGAGGGTGCCTCTAACTCAGAGGGTCTCCGGTGTCTGGGACCATCGTTTCCGGGGCGATTTCCCATGGTTCCCAGCTGGGTAAGACGGGAGGGCCAGCCCGGCTCCTGCTCGCTCCGTCGTATCGGAGATGAGTCAGTGAACACTGTCGTCGTCGCGGACACTGCACACCAGCCGGGATGGACAGCAGGGGCGGGTCTCGCCGTGCGGTGGCAACGGGCCATTTGAGAGAGAGAATGAGCAAGACCCCTGAAGAGGGCTCAGGACCGAGTGAATCCCACCTTGTCAGGTGCAGAGGTCGAATCTCGGTGCCCAGCTCAGAGCTTGAGCCGGATTAAAGGGTCCTGTGCTGGGGAGGGCGGCGGGTGCTCCGCACCGTGCTCGTCCCGTCCATGGAGTCCCTCTCGTTCGTCTGAGGCCAAGGGTCTGGGACCCGACCGTGCCGCCAGGGAGGTGTCAGTGGGGGCGTTTCGAAGGCTGAACCGCTCTGCTCGGCCCAGCGGAGGAGCCCGACCCGCAGCCCACGGGCCGCCCGGGGCCCAGGGTGGCTGTGCATGCGGCCCGGCCCAGAATTGTAAACTCACTTAAAATCCTTCCTTTGCTCATCAGTTTCCACCAGTGTTTGTGGACTTGGCGTGTGGCCCGAGACAGCTGGTCGTCCCCCAGTGTGGCCCAGAGCCGGGCAAAGGCCGGCCCCCCTGCCCCCCCCCCCCCCGGGGCGGGGAAACACGCTTGAGACTGGGCTTCTGTTGTAAAGTGCAGCGTGCGTACGGCCAGCTCTAGTGCAGTTTTTGTGCATCCGAAGTCAGTGCCGAAACCCAGGTCATCTGCAGCGTGCAGGTATTTCCGAAATACGGGGGCCGGCAGGAGTAAGGCCGGCTGGCGTGCGCTTGGTCGGGTAACGTCACAGGTGTGATGATTCACAGTTTTAATTTGAGCTTCGCCCCTGAGGTGTCAAAGGGGGTGCTGGAGCGTGGTGGAGTTACGTTACAGAGTCACATGCTTGCGAGTCCGTAATGAGAGCATTTGCAGTGAGAAAGGGGCGCTGTCGGTGCCCGACCCCCGTATTTCCGAGACCTGAAGGGTTAAGCGGTGCTTCTTGTGGGTATTCTCAGAGGGCCGTTCCCCAGGCAGATCCCGCCACATCCCGATCTTCGTTCTGCTTTAAATAATGAGGCAATGCAAATTGTTTTTCATGCATATGGATTAGAACATTCAATTAGTTTTCAATTATGTACCCGACTGCTTTTAAGAAACTCCCAATTTGTACTGTGCTAACACCAGATCCTTCTTTTTCTTTTTTTTTTTGAACCTTAACCAATTTTAAGAAGCCAGCTAGCCACTGGGCAGCATCCCGTGAAGGGAGGGAGAAAGGGCTCATGGGGCCGGGAGTGGGGAGAAGCCCAGTAGAGCGCAGACACTGTGGCTCAGGCTGCCTGTCCTGCTCCCTGGGCTAGATTTGACTGATGACACCGCTTACTAGGGAGGGGAGGCACGCCTCGAGGTGTTCCCAGTCCGGGAGATAGGAGACAGGCCATCGGAGAAGTCGGTGGGAATTGCTGGAGGAGCACAGAGGAAGGACGTCCTTGCAGACTGGAGACCGGGGACACGTCGGAGATTTGTCCTTCCATCCACCCATCTGTCCATCCACCCATCCATCCATCCACCATCTGCCCATCCATCCATCCACCCACCCATCTGTCCACCCACCCATCCATGTATCCACCCACCCACTCACCCATCCATCCACCTATCCATCTACCATCTGCCCATCCACCCATCCATGTATCCATTTTCCTTCCATCCACCCATCCATGTATCCATCCATCCATCCACCCACCTACCCATCCATCCACCCACCCACCCATCCATCCACCCATCCACTCACCCATCCATCCATCCATCCACCCATCCACCCACCCACCCATCCATCCACCCATCCACTCACCCATCCATCCACCCACCCACCCACCCACCCATCCACCCATCCATCCACTCACCCATCCATCCACCCACCCACCCACCCACCCATCCACCCATCCATCCACTCATCCATCCATCCACCCACCCACCCATCCACCCACCCACCCATCCACCCATCCATGTATCCATCCATCCACTTTTCCTTCCTTCCATCCATCCATCCACCCACCCATCCATCCATCCACCCACCCACCCACCCACCCATCCATCCAATGAAATGATCATTGTTGATCTATTCTACAATCTGTTAAAATGGAGAAAATGGCAAAAAATACTATTCTCAGATAAAAAGAGATTGTTAGGATAAAGGAAATCCACCACATTTGTGCACAGCCTACACCACAGTTATCTCCGTTTTGTAGTTTTTCCCGTCTCTTGCTTATGTTTCTTCTCTGTCAATCTGAAAGGGAACGGTAAGCCCCACCTTCACACCACACCTGCAGGCCCGGGAGAGAGGAAGTCGGCGACGAGCAGGAAAACATCAGCGATGGTCACGACATGGCGTCGAAGAGGCACAACGTGTGTCACACATGGGCACACTCACGCCCCTTGTTCAGGGGCCGCCCTGAGCCCCCTCGGCTCGCAGACGGCACGCAGACACCTCGGACCCGCACAGGAGCAACCAGCCATGCACTTCCAGCTTCAAAACATCGTGGTGGAGGGGGTGCGATACAGAGCCCGCACCTGACGCGCTTCTCCTCCGGCTCTGACCCCCACCCCCCCGTCTGGTCTGCGGGGCCTGCTGAGTGTCTGTGTCTTGCGTCAGATGCACGGTGGTCCCCAGGCCCACGCCGCTCACAGAGCAGGGACAGCACCGGGCTGCCCCCGGCTCCGGCCAGGGCAGTGACGGACACAGGAGGGGCCTGCCCCCAAACTCGAGGACCCACGCGTCCACACCGCACTGTCACTCCCGGGGGGGGGTGCTGTGGCCCTGCCCACGGCGCTCTGTGTCTGCTCCACGCAGCGTGGCCTGCCTCTCGGGGGTCTGCACGCACCTGCACCGTGAGCGACAAGGAAATCAGACGTTTCGTTTGTCTTGTTTTCGGCCGAGTGACCGGCGCACGCCGGGCGGTCGGCACACTCCCCGAACAGAAGGTCCTGGAGACTCACCACGGGCCTGAGGAGCGGGGGGGGGGGCCCCCCCCCCCCGAGCGGGTGGGCGGGTGGCTCAGGCCTGACTCTCTCGCCCTCCTGCAGGCAGGCTTCGGCTCGCGCTGGTGGGGTTCGGGGGGTGATGGGGGCAGAGCAGAGGCCCCTCACTGGTTCCTGCGTCAGCGGCCCCGGGTGAGCAGCTCCCCTCCCCGATGCACAGACGCAGTGACTCCGTAGCCGGGTCACGGGGGGGCTGTCTCCCACCAACCAGGGTGACTGGGCCCTCGCCCCGCCCGGACAAGTGGCAGTGACGAGACCACGGCCCCCCGTCTGTCTGCCGGCCCGCCCTAAGCAGGAGAGGCGTGACGTTCCCACAGCTGGGGGCCTGCGAGTGACACAGGAGCAGGGAAGTCCTCGGGGCCACGTGCTGGTCAGCACCTGTTTGGGGGGGCCAGTGGCGTGGTCGGGCAGCGTGTCCCGCTGTGTGGCACGGCCCCGTGTTGAGGACTGTACAGGTTGCCTTGTGTGGCCTCCCCCCGAAGACCCCTGAAGACCCGAGACAGGGATCCCGAGGCGGGGTCTTGGGTGACACTAGGAAGCTGGTGGAAGAGTGGCGGGGGTGGGGGGTGGGGCCCAGGGAGGAACGGAAGCTGGGGAGGGAGAGGGCGCAGTGGGCACGCATGGCCCCGGGGCCCCTGCGGCTCATCCCCGGAGGACCCCTGGATGTGCTCCGGCCAACAGCCTCGGCCGCCTTCGCTTTGTCTCCCCCGGGTCTGGTGCCGACCCGGTGAGGCCGGCCACGGTCCTCCACGGTTGCGATGGAGAAAGGCTCAGAGAGACTCGGCGATGCCTGGGGTCCGTCAGTGTGACCGCAGACCCAGCACAGACTCCGCCCCGGCGAGCGGGACTCGGGGCTCTCGCCTCCGGCCGAGCTGTGTGGACACCCGGGGCTTCCCCGAGGGGGGCTGGAGGCCCTCCCAGAGCCCAAGCCCCCGCCCAGGCCTGCAACGTGGGAGGGGCTGTCTCTTCCCTCCGCACGGTGGCAGCGCCCGCGTCCCGCGAGCGGCTGGCGCCTTCCTCCACAGGACGGTGATTAATAACCCCGCCTGTGAAGGTTGGAGGAGAGGCATTGGACTCCGACGTTAACAGGCCAGTTGGAAGGAGACAAATGAGGAAACGTTTGTCAGAAGAATCTGAGTTCGTACGAAAAGTGATTTATAAGAATGGGTGTCAATTCATCAGGTGCCTGACAGTATTTTCGTAGTTTTTCTCTGCTGCTTTCCTAAGAAATTCGGGCCTCTTTATTGTTTTTAGAAGTTTGCAGCAGAATCTGTTGCAAAGTGAACTTTTTTTCCCTTAAGATTTTACTCATTTTTAGGGAGGGGGAAGAGAAAGAGAGAAACACCAATGTGTGGTTGCCTCTCATGCGCCCCCTACTGGGGACCTGGCCCACAACCCAGGCATGTGCCCTGACTGGGAATCGAACTGGCGACCCTTTGGTTTGCAGCCTGGGCTCAATCCACAGAGCCACACCAGCCGGGGCCCAGGCCTCTTTGAAAGAGGTGCGCTCTGTGGTCCTCCCTGAGCAGTTCCCCGACGGTAGCGGTAAGGGACTTCACCTGCCCGGAAATACCTGTTATGCTGCCTTGTTGCTCGGCGATCCATCCAAAGGACTGCCTTTCTCACGCCATTCATTTTCCCTCATCACGTTGTTGTCGCTCCTGGGAGTCGGCGTGGCCACGTCAGCAGCGGCCACGTCAGCAGTGGCCACGGCGCGGCCCTCGGGTGGCACTGACGCCCGGACCCCAGGAGCAGCCCTGCCGGGGGGCGTGATGGGCTGCAAGGCGCTGCCCTAGTAGACGGCCGCTTCGCCGTCTCCCGGGAGTTGTCCTGCAAACACGGCGCGAGGGCGGCATCTCTCTCCGCCAGGGCTCAGTGTGGCCCGTGGTGTAAAGCAGCAGGGATGGCGCTGCTCAGCGGGGAGCCGGGGACCGGAAGTGGGGAGCGGGGACAGGAGGTTCTGACCCCAGACGCTGGTGACTCAGGGTCCCCGCGTGAGGGGCGGGTGTGTCTGTCCGGGCGCAGACGGTGACGAGGAAAGGGACCGTCCTTGTCACGGACGGGAGCAGCGCCCTGGGCACTGAGGGGGCGGGGCGGGGCGGGCACACTGCGGCGTAGACGCTGGGGCTGGTTTGTTGAGGACGTTGGGTGGGGTTTTGGTGACAGCAAAAGCCGCATCCTGGGGTGCCCTGGGCTGGGGGACTTTGCGGACACCGCGTGGGACCCGTCCCCCCCTCGGGCACTGAGACGCCCCGCCCGCACCAGAGTTCCGCCTCCGACCGGCGCCCGGCCGGGCCTCGCGGCTTCATTGTGCGGTCCGTCCTTCCCCGGCGTGAAACTCAGTTCCCACCTTTGTGGCTTCATTTCTGCGGCTTTTGGTACCGTGCGAACTTCTTGTATAAACTCCTTCGTGGATTCATGCAAGAAAATTTATTCATAGATTAATTTAGGGTATAAATCAGCCTGTCACCGGCATTTTAATGGAAATAGCCAGCTGATGAAACGGACTAGAATGTGAGCTACGGCATTAAAATTTTGTGTTATTTTTAACTCTTTACTTCCAATAAGGCCACGACATCAAGGCTATAGGGCTTCCCTCTTAAGATCCGTCTTTACTTAGTAACGCTTTGGTGTGTTTATGCACGAATACGGGCGGTCGCTCTCATTCCACGAAGTATTTGTTCCAGGCAAACAGGTGGCGATTTTTTCCCCACACGGTTCTTTGTCCTCTGTTTCCACACACTGCGAGACCCAACCCAGAGACGGCGTCTCGGCCTCGGTGGGGCTTCCGCTCCAGACCCCCTGGCCACGCCCTTTCCAAACTGGACCCGGGGACCCTCAGCCGACGTCAGGACCAGACTCATTGACCGCCCCCCTGCCCCACCCGAGTGCACACGGCCGGTGGGGACCCCGGCTGTGACCCCGCCGAGACTGGGGGCTCTTCCCTGAGCACCTGGCCCCCTGGGAGCCGGCCGGGAGCCGGGTCTTGGGGGGCAGCTCGCCTGTGACTCCGGGCTTGGCCCCACGTCCTCAACCAGTGACAGACCCTCACTCTGTCGGGTGTGGACGTCCCTTCGGGTCGGAGTGGGCTCTGAGGCGCACGGGCAGGCGGACGCCTCTGGTCCAGCAACCACAGCAAACACAGAAGGAAGTGGACCGCCCGCCACGCCCAGCCGGGCTGCCCGTGTGGGGAACCGCGAGCAGACCCGTGGTCGGCCCGAGGCACGGGCGGCCCTCGCTGGCCACCCCCGCCCGCCCCAGCCGGGTCGGGCCGCTCGGGTCCCATCCCACCAGCTCTGCCCTGCGGCTCCCGTCCTCCAGTGGGAGGGACCCGACCGCGGCCCGCACCCCCTTGCCCCCCCACTCAGTCAGACGCCGCACCCCCCCGCAGCGGCCCGGCCAGGAGCTCGTTTTGTTTTGTGTTTGTTTTCTCCTCCCGGCGTCAGTGGGGGTTGACTGCCGTTGATCACCTCCCCGTTTCCTCGCTGCACGCTCCCCAGCACCCACGAGTGCCGGCCTCGGCCCCCCCCCACGCCCTCTCGGGGTAATTGGGCCCGAAGTGGCGGCAGCACCTGCCCCGTGCAGCTGGCGGCGGGCAGGACGGCACGGCCGCTCTCAGCAGGCGCGGGGCCGGCCGGGCGCAGCGCACGGGCGTGCACAGATGTTCCGTGAATAGCGCTCCCCCCGAGGGCGGGGCCGCGGGGCCGCGTTCTCGCGGGCTGATGCGCGTCTCGGGGAGGGGAGGATGCACAGCCCGACTCTTAAAACTGGAAGGGAACGAGCTACTTATTGAGTGTGCCAGCATCCGTCATTCATGCGTTTCCTTCAGAACCGTTCTGCACGCCCGCCGTGTGTCTGTTCCAAGGGCCCCCTGGCTCCGCAGGCTCCGGCCGATCATGTGCCTTCAAACGCCCAAATCGCCACGTTTGTCTCCGACGGGGAACCGGGCCGGCAGGTGTGCCGCAGGTGTGTCCGCTCCCCACCCCCCCACCCTCCCCGGCCACTGGGACGGGGTCCACTGGGTGCGAGTCTCCTGGGCCAGAGCTGCCGACGGGAGAGCTGCTGCGGAACAGGGTCTGAGGGCCGGATGGCTGGGCTAAGGGGGCCTGGTGCTCCCAAGGGCGCCCTAGGGTTGGTTTCCTCCCACAGCAGAGCCCCCGGGGGCCCCGGGGGTGATGTCCTCCAGGCAGACGCTCCCCGAGTCTCAACCTGGGGTCGTGGTGGTTTTGGTGCCAACAGCCGACCCCAGGGGAGGGGGCTGACGGCGAAGCTGGGAGGGAGTCAGCGGTGGGGTGCCCACCCCCCCGCAGGGCTGGGCTCCCTGGCCCGGGGCGGCATCCCGCTCCGGCCCCGCCTGAGCAGGTCAGATTCCAGAACTGGACTCAGTGGCCCGGCGGCCCCTGTGGCGGGGTGGGCTCCCCGACCCTGAGACACCCCTCGCGCCAGGTGCGGATGGCGGGTCACCCCCCCCCCCCCCCCCGGAGATGGGCCAGCGATGGGACAGGGGACCGGAGCCCCAGCAAAGGGAATTCTGCTCACTGCTCAGGGGACAGCAAGGCCCAGTGAAGGGGAAGAGTCAGACGCAGGTGTTCGTGGGGCATTTTGATAAGAGTCTTAGTTAGATTACCCCATGCGATCTTTAAACCCTTTAAACGTTTATTGATTTTAGAGACAGGGAAGGCAGGGATGAGAAACACTGATGACAGAGAGAAACACGGGTTGGTTGCCTTCTGCACACACCCTGGTCGGGAATCGAACCCACACCCCGGGGATGTGTCCTGGCCGGGAATCGAACCCGCAACCTTTTGGTGCACAGGATGACGCTCCAACCAACCGAGCTGCCTGCCAGGGCGCCTCGTGCCGGCCCTGACCCCCCCCCCCCCCCCAAGAGGAGCTGTCGCACCGTGTTCTGTAGGGGAACGTGTGACTCTGTCACGGTGAAGCCACCTGCCCGAGGCCCGGGCCTGGAGAACAGGGGGACCGCAGGGCGTCTCGGGCACGCACCCACAGAGTTCCCACCCTTGTGCCCCACCCCACGCCCGGCTGAGGTGGGGCAACAGGGTGAGTCCTCAGTACGGGGCCTGGGGTCCCCCCCACCAGGCCATCTGGGTGCCGAGGACACATCCACACAGCTCAGAACCCACAGCCACTGTGAGTGGGGTGCAGACCAGGGAGGAGCCCCAGGTGCAGCCTGCAATCCCGGTGACAGCAGGTAGGGGGCAGGCTTGGGCTTCTCGCAGGCAAGCCCACCAAGGAGAGGCCATCTTTAGCCGACTGGTCGACCAGGCAGAGCCCCCGAGCAGCCTGAACCCTGGCCGGGAGCAGAGCCACGAGCCCAGGGGTGCAGTTTCTCCAGTGTGACCCAGGACAGGACCTCGAGGGGGACTTGGAATTCTGCCCGGCCCCTTTGCCTCGGCGTCCAGCGTCCAGCAGGTGATCACACGCCCCTGTGGTTGCCCTTGGGTTGCGGAAATCAGCATGTGGCGGACACACTCGTCAGGGGCCGTCCCGCGTCCGGGAGCTGACTTCTGAATCCATCCCGCAGACGGGGAGGGGGCTGAGAGCGAGGGGCCGGAGGCCCTCCGGGAGGACGCCCTCACCGCTCAGCGTGCTGGGCCTGTGGGCGGCGCTCACCCAGCCCGTCTCTGGAGCAGGCACCGGAGAGGAAAGAATAGTGACCCCCCGTGGGTGAGCCAGGCCGGGAAACCCTTCCGAGGGACCCTACAGTCCTGAGCGTAGAAGGAAATCCCAGGGTTGTTCCGTCCCTCGTCCCGCAGACACTGGCCTCTCTGTCACCCACCTGCAGAGACGTGGTGACGGGAAGAAACGGGAGGGTGAGGCTGGAGGTGCTGCCGGGTTCTCGGGGAGCCTGGAGGCCACTTCTTCCAGGGGCGCGGCCCCCGGGGACCTGCCGCCCGACAAAGCTCCCAACGGGCCGAACTCTGGCCCGGGCACGTCCATCCAAGGTCTGGAAGCAGGCGGCGTAAGAACTGCAGGATTCTCAGTAATGCCCCGCGGACTCCGGGGGCGTTAGCGGGTTTAGGCCGAGAGAGTGTGAGTTCCTCGGCTCTCAGCCTTCAGGATAATCCCTGATCGACTGGGATTATACTGACTCTGACTTAGTTTCCTGCACGTGCTGATCTAACGGAAACTCACCGCTCCAGGAGAGCTGAGGGGGGGTGATTTGTTCTCCTTGTTTTGGGGGCCGGGCCGTCGAGTGATGAATTAATTCAGTAATTTCACATGGGGTACCTTGTCGCCGATATTCCTATAAAATATCGCTGACCCAAACCACACCCAGGGCCGGGGACCGAAATTGCACTTTCCGAGCTTTTTTTTCACTTGCATTAAGTGGTGCGGGAGGCCTTTCCAGGGCCCTCAGACTGGTGCCTCAGGTCACACCTGGCCTGCACATACCCGTGCATGCACACACCCGTGCATGCACACACCCAGGTACACCCGTGCACAGACTCAGGTGCACACACATGCAAACGCACCCTCGAGTGTGCACACGCCATGTGTAGATGCACCCTCCTGCGTACACACCAAGCCCACAGCACGCCCACACACCCATGCACACCCCCCCAGCACGAGGGGGCTCAGAGGGGGTCCCCAGCAGGACCACAGAGTCACACCCCAGGGAGGCACCTCGGCGCCGGCGCACAGACTGGCATCCCAGTGGCTTGTCCGTGAGGATCGAGGCGACCGTGTCCTCGGCTCAGCACCTGCACTGAGGCGCTGACAGCGATCTCCCAGCCAGGTGCTGTGAGGGGGGGCTGCTGGGAACGGGGCCCCCAACCGCCGAGGCCCCGTGTCCACTGGTGTGTGAGGGGCCGGGGGAGGGGCGGGGTCTGCTCTGAACGCTCCGCTGGGGCGCGCTCCAGGCCAGTAAACGCTCGGGAGCTGGGGCGCGGTGTCTTTCCTGCAGCTCTGGGCGTGGGTGTGACTGTGTGCGTGTGCTGACTGTGCGTGTGAGTGTGCGTGGCTGTGTGTGAGCTGGTGCGTCCCTGTGTGTGTGTGTGTGTGTGTGTGTGACTGTAGCCCCTCCCTGTGGCGGGCTGTGTCACCAGGGGCTGTGTCACCGGGGTCAGCGTGGACGTGGGACCGGGGCGCAGGGCCGCCGGCCTGCCACTCAATAACAGTGCGGACGCTGACAAGCGGCCGGGAGAGCCGGGCTTTGTGCTGGAAATAATAGCGGTGACCTTTACCTCGGGCTGTTTGAGGTTCGGATGAAACGCTGCCCGTGCAGGCGGAGCTGCCTCCAAGAAAAGCAACCGCTTGACCCGCTTCCTTCCGGGGCGATGACGCCACATACCCAGGCCCGCCGCGGGGACAGGGCCGTTAACTGGCCACCGTGGATGGGTCCTCCCGGCGAGGCCGCCCTGTCAACCTCGGGCAGCGCCCCTGGCGGTGCGGCCCAGCTCCATCCCGTCCCCGCTCTGGCCAGGGCCCAGCCCCAGCCGAGCTGGAGTGCACAGCCTTGGGGGCAAGGCCACCCCAGGTTAAGGGCCGGCCCCTGCAGAGGGCCCAGCTGTCCCAGGAAGTGACCCGGCCGCACCGACCCCCTCAGAAACCACGGGGCACAGCCCTGCACGCGGCGGGCAGCTCCAGGGCCCAGGACGCAGGCCCAGGGTCCCACGTTGTCCAGAGAGCCCAGCGTCCAGTTCCGCTGTCCTGAGGGGCCTCCCCAGTGGCCCCGTTGGAGGTGCCTGTATCCCCACGTCCTGCCTGCACGGGCCGGACAAGGAGGGTGTGGCCGCCCCCCTGCGTGGACACCACACACCACACCGCTCGGATGCTCGGATGCTCGGATGCTCGGCTCGCGTCCGAGGCCGTGCAGGTGGGAGCAGGCGGCCGGTGCCGGCGGCTCCCCCCTCCCCTCGCCCCGTGGGCGCCGCCGGGTGGGACTGACACGGGCGCCTCGGCCTCTCCCCGCGGTTCCCGTCTGTTCGGGGAGAAGCTGGTTTTACCTTGACGTCTGTTGTGCTACAACCAGACCCACTCTTACACCCGACTCTGTGTCCCCCACTAAATAGTTTGCAGACGTCAGGTCACGTCACCCCGAAGACACCGACTGTGGTGGGGGCCCCGGCCTCCTGCCCGGGGTCCAGTGGGGGCCCCGGCCCGTGGGGCATCCCGTGGCCCTGCCACGGCCAGGCCTCCCCTCGCTGGGGCCCGGTGTTCTGCTCGGAGCGTCTGCCAACGGCCCACGTGTCTCGCTGTACGAGGGAGGGGCTCGCTCCGGAAGGTTCCCCGCCGCAGGAGAGCCGGAGGGGCCGGACACGGGTGCGAACGGACTCCTGTGTGTTCCCGCCTTACACGCCATCCTGATGGATCTGGTGTCGTCGTCAGAAATGCCCACGAGGCAGGAGCGCCAGGAGTCCGTGGATGAGCTCACGTGGGCTCCGTGGGACCCGCACGCCCACGTGGAGCGGCCAAAGGAGGCCGGGCGCCCAGGGCCCTGAGCTGGCGACTCGCAGGCTCCTGTGGCCCAGGCGGCGGTGACAGGTGCCCGCAGCCGGCTCACCGCGCCCTCGCTTTTCTGCCTCCCCAGCTGCCGCTCTGGTACCCCGCCGCCTCCCGAGCTCCCTTCCGGCCGCTTCTCCGGCTGGGGACGCCCGAGTCACCGGGTCTGCGCCTGTCACGCAGCAGCAGGTCGACGTGCCTGCCACCGGGGCAGAACAACGCCTCTCCTGCGTCCCACAGACGTCCTGCAGCGCGGCCGTGCGGGTGAGGAGCCGCGGGCGCCCTCCGGCCCTCGGAGGGGACTGTGGGGTGGGGAGGTGCAGGCGTGGAGTCACGGGGGGGGGGGGGGGGGGGAGGGGCTGGGCCGGGCCGGTGCATCTCGTGCAGCGAGCACCCTCACAGCACGTGGGCCCGTGCCTCGCCGGCCCGTGCTCCCTGGCCCGTCTCTCCTCTCGTCTGTCCGTGGTGAGCTCACGCCTTCTGTCCACCTGGAAACGGTGCAGCTCCTTCAGGCACGGCCGCGGGCGCTGCGGCAGGAAGACGCGGTTCCGAAAGGAGGGCGCGAGTGGCAGTGTCGCTGGGCTGGAGCCCAGGGGCCTGGGTAAGGGACCCTGGGATGGTGGCTCTGCCGGTCACTCATGTGCTCCTTGTCCTCTGGCCACTCCGTCCCCGCGGGTGCCCTGCGGCCCGCGCCTGCCAGCCTCCGCCAGCTGGCTTTTGCGGGGGGCCCAGGGAGGAAGGGAAATGGAGGCGGTGACGCTCGGTGCTCGTCCTCTGCCTCCAGGGGCAGATGGTGCTCCACAGGCCGCCCCATCGCCCTCACTCACCCGCGTGAGTCGCTAGCCTCCCGCCAACCGGTTGACCAGATAGCGGGGACTCAACCTCCCAGAGGCTGCTTTTCCCAAGTTCACATTCAATAGGAGCAAATCTGTTAATGCGCATCTGATATTAATATCACACGAGGCTCCATTTCATTTCCTGCGATAAGCCTCGGCCTTTCCTGGAGGGGACGGTTTTAATTCAGGGGCGAGACAGAGATTGCAGCCGGCGGGGACAAGCCGGCGAGGAAGGGGGTACCGCAGGGGGATGGGGGCCTTTTGGGGGGACTGTGGGCCCCGAAGCCCCCGCCACTTCTCTCAGGTCGGCGCTCGCACTGGGAAGTTGGGGCGGGGCCGGAGGAAATGGACTGCTGTGGAGGGGCGCGAGTCTGCGGCCGGTATCTCCCCCGTCCCACCGGCCGGTCGGCAGGAGTGAGCTGGGACGCAGGCACCGGCAGATGAGAGGTGGCGGCGGCCGCGGGGCTCCCAGTGGCCGGGACGAGGCTTCCGGCCGGGTGTGCGCCCTCACGAGATGGCGAGGTGGCCTTGCGTGTTCCTCACGCTCCCTCACCCGCAGAGCGGCCTGGCGTGAGGCCGGGGTTCCGTGTGGTGCTCTGGCTGAGGGCCGCTCTGGCCGGGAGGGAGGCAGGGTTCTGGGCGGGGCCCCCGGAACCCCCCCGTCCCCCAGTCCTGTCCTGTGGTCCCCGCTCCTGTCTCTCCACCAGTGGCGGCACGTTTCACGGGTATTTCTGGCCCGAGTGTCACACGGCAGGGCCATGGGCCGTGGCAGCCACGTGCTCGCCCTTCAGGAGCCTGTGCTCACACGGCAGGGCCACGGGCCGTGGCAGCCACGTGCTCGCCCCTCCGGAGCCTGGGCTGCGGGAGCACAGAGCGTCTGGCTTCTTGTGCCCGTTGAAGCGTCCCGGTTTCCCTGCATCTTGTCTAGTGGCCGTTGCACGTTTTTCTCACGCCGAGTCCCTCTTGATTTACCGCCCCTGTCCCGGTCTGTCCCCCCGCCCCCTCATGAAGACTCGGCAGCGTCCTTGCACCCGGCAGCCGGGGGGGGGCACCCGGTAGGCGCCGGCCGTGGAGAACGTGCAGTGTGAGTCTCCGAAATAGGGTCTGGCTCCGCCGTCTGCCCGATGCCGAGGTGCGGGCAGCGCGGCGAGGTCTGCGGCGGTCCCGGCTTAATCGGCGGGTTCAGATGGTTTCGCTCTTCTGAGGCCGTAACTCAGGGGACGCCCCCGGGTCTTCGCAGCTCCTGCGGCGGGGAGCTCATAAACCCTCCATTTTCCGGAATGCAGAGGAGCCTGCAGCGCGCCGTGACGGGTAGGTGCCTGCGTTCCAAGTGCCCGTTTGGCGCCGAACGCCCTCCCGGCCATTGGGCGCCGGCCGTAACTCTGCCGGGCGGCCCGTGAGACGCGGAGCCTCGCGGCCCAGCGGGGAGCCGGGGAGTTAACTGTTTCCTGGCTCCGCTGTTACAGGGGTGGGGAGGGGTGGGTGGGGGAAGACCCAGCCCAGGGCGGGACGGTGCAGCGACGAAGGTGGGCCCCCTGCGCCCCTGCACTCGTGTGACAGGTGTGTGTGCCGTCTGTCTGCTCTGCGCTTGCGGGAGAGTGGACCCTCGTCTGTGGGGGTGACCGTGGAGCTCGGACCTGGAGGTTCAAGGCGGCCGCAGGGGAGCTGGGGGACGGAGACGCAGGCGGGTCTCAGCCGTGAGGGGGACGGGAGGCAGGACGCTGTGGCCAAACCACCTCGAGGAAGGGGGGCAGGAGCCTTGGGGGGGGGGCCCTGGAGACTGGGGCCGAGAAGTTGAGACTTGACTCTAAGGGCGATGGGAAGCTGAGGGAGTTTGAGAACTGGGGGCCCTGCTTCCGCTGTTACAAGTCCCTGTGCTGGGGGGCGGGGAGGTGCTGCAGGATGTGGGTGGGGGCGCAGCAGCGGCCCAGTGGGGGGGCTCGGGCTAGGCTGGGCCAGAGTGACGGGGTTCACGTCGGCTTGGGTGCGCGGCAGAGCCAGGCTCGGGGCGCCGGGGGGCCTCTTCGCTCCCCACTCTGTCCTCCCCCGGCCCCTGGAACTGTGGCCCCGCCCCCTCCGACTCTGCCAGTGCCGACTGCCAGCCCAGCCGGCACTTACTCTCGCCCCGCAGGCGCTCCGAGGGC
>NW_023397522.1:0-25942 GCF_004126475.2 Phyllostomus discolor
TCTCAAAATGATATTACAGAGCAGGAAATATTAAAGTGGACCCCACATATGTTAATTTATGTTACAATGAAACCTTGCATTTTATAAGAATGACATTACTTTATAGTTTTCATAGTTTTATGTTCTTTCATTTAGTTATATATAACATCATAAGATGAAACGTGTCATATACAAATGCACAATTATATGATATGATATATAAATCTGACACAGCATATTTTTCTTACCCCCATTGTACAGATGGGGCACTTGAAAATTAAAGAGTCGCCCTTTCCCCCCATCCATTCTTCGCATTTCTACTATCTCACATTGTCTCTCAGTTGCCTTGATGACTACCCTTCCTCCACTAAAATGAAAGCTCCAGGAAAAAACGGGGGCCTTTTTGGTCTGTTCTCTCTCTTCCCAGAACTTAGTACAGTTCCTGGTTCAGAGAAGAAGCGGATATCTGATGAATAAGTAAATAACCAAATGAATAGGTGAGTTTTTACAATGCTACCCTTTCTTGTGGGATATCGCACACTCTTTAATTTTCAAGTGCCCCATCTGTACAATGGGGGTAAGAAAAATATGCTGTGTCAGATTTATATATCATATCTATAATTGTGCATTTGTATATGACACGTTCATCTTATGATGTTATATATAACTAAATGAAAGAACATAAAAACTATGAAAACTATAAAGTATAATGTCATTCTTATAAAATGCAAGGTTTCATTGTAACATAAATTAACATATGTGGGGTCCACTTTAATATTTCCTGCTCTGTAATATCATTTTGAGAGATCATACAGCAGTCACTAGGTGCAAGCTAAACTCAAAAGGGGGGCGCTGGGAAAGTGAAGACATGAGAGAGGCATTTCTCAGCACATCCAGTCTTAAGTCGTAACACATCAGTGTCTTCTAACCAAGAAGCACCGCTAAGGGCCCATCCAGTTCTGAGCCACCACAATTAGGGAGACATCCTGCAGAGGTGACAACACTCCTGTGGTTTCCAGGGCTTCACCCTCACTACCGAGGTCGACTCTCACCGACCCTGCAGGAAAACCAGGCTCACTGCTGGGTGCTCCATCAGGTTTGGAGGGTTTGCACTCTCCCCTCCTCCAGGCGTGACTTGCAGTTTGTACTGAGTTTGCAGAGCCTCCTGCAAGGTGGGTGATCTACATCCTTAAAGCTACAAAGAATCTAATGCGATCTTATAAGGTGGGTGGCAGCCTCCTTCCGGCTCCCCCCCTCCCCTCTCCCCAACCCTCCACTACCCACTTCTGTTCCCCGTGTGCATCTGCCTGGACTCTCACATGGTTTTGGTGAACCTATCCAGGGATGCGGTGACCTAAAGGTTTGAACAGATAGACCATTCCTTAGGAGCCTCATGCAATGCTGAGAGTAATCTCAAAATTTCCAGCACCAGTGACTTCATGAATACAAGGTTTCATGGTCAGACTGGAGAAATTCCTGTGAAAATCTAAAGTAAATTCTGTTCTAAAAAATCTTTCCTCATTCACTAAATGTCCAGGTTGGAGTATTTATTGAATAAACACTGCCAGGGGCACACACTCTGTGCCAAGCCATGTCCAAATGGATAGACACTACTAAAACATCATTAAATTATGAATCATACTTTGTTTTATCCTCCCCAAAAACCCTCTGACACAAGCACTATTGCTTCCCCATTCGACAAATGAAAAAAACTGACGCACGACAAAGTTACGTAACCTGCCTCAGTTGCAGAGATGACAAAGCAGCAGACCTGGGTTCTGGCCCCAGGCACCCTGGCTTCGGGGACTCTCAGCCATCGTGCCACACGATGTAAGCCACTGGTGTAAGCCACTGAGCTTACACCTGAAGTCTCTCACTACGTTGACACTCGTGATTCAGCTCCACCAGGGCCTTCGTTTCCCTTAGACACGTTCTGACGTGTCTAATATTCATAACACAGATGCATTGTTTGGCCAGATTCTCTCCACTCTCTATCTCATAAGCTGACTTACTAAGTAAGTGTGGGATGTAGGAGAGGGATTTTATTGCCACTTGATGCTCAGAGGTATTAAAAGCTATCCCTTTCCAGGGCCCAGAGGAGGCTGCCTGCCATTTATTTTTACTGGAAGAAAACTTACTGCGGATGCCTTAAAAAGTCCCTAGTGGGTCCAGGCACGTGAAACCTGGAATCCAGTGCACCTTCTGTTATGACAGCTGTGTCACCGTGGGACCTTCAACGACCATGCCACGTCTGTCAGCTCTTCCTTGTCGCTCACCTTCCCCATTCCCACTCGCCAGCACTCAGACCTGCTCAGGCCCAGCCGAGGCCTCCCTGACCTGGACACGCAGTCCCAGTGATGCTGTCTCCTAAGCACAGCTTTGCGTGTGGTCTGAGGCCCCACCATGTGCCTCAGTGTCACTCCTGGTGAAGCAGCCCACATCCAGAACCTGAATACAGTCAGGACTTCCTTCTCTCCTGCCAGTCAGTTTAGCTTCTCTCCCTGTGCAGCTCCCCTCACGCCTTGATTCCCATCGTTCCACGACGCAGACACAACCTGGGCCAGGACCTACACGAAACCCTCCTTAAAATGTCGAGTAGCTGGGAATGCTGTTGATGCGATGCTAGCATTGTAAGGGCAAATTTGAATTTAAAATTTCATGCAGCAAAAAAAAAGTGTGATTCTTGAAACAGCACAATTTTAACAATATTAAGAGCTTCTCTTTGTACAAGAATTTTGAAAGAACATACACCCTGCCCCCCCACCAAATAAACTTTTTGTGAAGATTACCTAACAAAGTTGACAGGCTGAATAAATTGTAAACAGAACTGCCATGGCCTTACCACGTTGGCTTATGGACAGAAACCTCCAGCATCCTTTAGCATGAGCTGTGGCCTTGAACTAGGGCAGATCAAAATTCCATAAGGGGATTGGGATGTATCTTTCAATTAAATGAGCAGGATTATTGTTATACTTTAATAGTTTTGTTCCTGCTAACCAATTTAGGTATCATAGCTATATAGGTAATCACAACATACTAAATTGTAGCTTTAATATGAAATTCAGTATTTCATTCTCTACTTCAAGTTTAAGTATTTTCCAGAGAAAGATAATGTGTCCATGTACAAAACGGTGCTTTTGCAGCCTCTGTGGCCCTGCACTTAAGTGTTGACTTGATGGTTAATGACACGTCTGCTAAGTGTGCCGATTGTAAAGAAAGTACTTTCTATTATTCAATAATACGTCCTGTTTAATTGCTCTATTATTGAATAAAAATCCCTAAAGAATTTTCACTTCCAGCAATGGTTTCTGACTTTCTTTTGGTGTCTAGACAATAATGATTGACTGAAATGTATGGGGACCAACATAAGACAAGACCTTTAAAATATTTAATATTTGTAGTTATTGGAGTAGGGGGAGGGAAGAGGAAAACAAACCAATATTGCAGGTTGGTACTAATTTTCCATATCAACGCAATTTTGATGTATATAGGATTTAGTTATCAAAAGACCCAATGTATAATAGTTGTATTTGATTGAGATGACAATGCTAGAGTCAGAGGTGAGAAGTGTGTAAAGTCCAAATGATTTGCTACAATTAAAATTTAAAATTTTTAATCTTTATGAAACAACAAGTTCCAGAAAATTAGATTTTCCCCACACTGGGTCCCAGACAGCAGCCCTGGAAACTCAGGGTTCAGAAGCCCTTGGAGCCCGGCCCCTCATTCAGCACCTCTGCTCTCAGATCCTAAATACTAAGAGGGGGGTCAGCCTGTGTTTGAATTCCCATGAGACAGCCCTACTGCCTCTGAGAGAGCTGGGTCAGAACTGTCACCCATTGGTATTCATTCAACCCAACCCGCAGGACAATGAAAGGACTGTATTCATTAACATTTGCATCATCTAACTTTTAAAACCTCCAGGTAAGTACTGCCCAAATTTTATGACTTGAAGGGATATTTCCAAAACTAAGGAATCTCTCAATGAATTGACAATATTAAAGTTTCTGTTTAACCTGAAACGTGTGTGTGTGTGTGTGTGTGTGTGTGTGTGTAACATTTGGCCCATTATCGGCTTGGTAAGCAGATGGTTTGGGGTGCATACAGTGGACAGCCTTGTGTTTCACTCGGTGTATTTGCAACGGAGCTCGACCTCTGAAGGGATGGAAAGAAGTTGTAAAACATCCGGATGAATTATGTGGATTCCAGGATATATTCTGAAAGTTGTGGATTCTTAAAAACCAACATAAGTCCTATATAAACATTGCATTGTTATTTGGTTCATATATTTGCATGCAATTCTTAATACCAAGATCTTATGCTGCCATAAGAATACCATATTACTCCCCTCCCCCACAAATGATCAGAGTTAAATGGGCAGCAGGCTGAAGGGTTCTTCTACATCCTCAGCATCGCCAATTCAGCTGAAAATGCACTTTGCGTATATCCTGCGTTGGCTGAGTACTGAGCACCCAGTGACTTCTTCCTTGGACTGCGGACATCATTCCTTCTCTCGATAGGAAGTATGAGTGTGTATTCACCTGAAATCTTAAGAGCATGTCACAGGATCGCAGATAGAGTGGGAAGGAATTTAGAAGATAATCTGGCGCAATCTCCCTACTGCAGTGATGCAAACACTGAGGCTTAGAGGAAACGTAACAGCCCAATATCCCACAGTGAGTAGACGGCAAAGCTGAGGCCCAAAGCTAGAAATGGTTTCAGAACATTCTGTGCTGCTACTGACACTACTTTTTAGTGCCTTTGTGTCTGAGTAGCCAAATGTACCTGGATCCTCAGTATATTTCTTCCCTTTTAAAAACAGCACATATTCAGCACATATTCATTCCTCCTAGTGAAATAAAATTCTCCTGAGCCCCAACACAGCTGTGACCTCTTTGTGCAGTATCCCTGCATCTACCACTTTAAAAACTCACCACCCACACACAGACAGAGTTCATTCTTCTCTGCATATCTGTGAAGGGAGGACACAGCCCTGTGTGTCTTTACCTCAATATTCTCAGATAAATTCAGGTTACCACAAAGGTATTCTGGCCACTGTCTGCAACTTCACTCACAGCTATAGGCTGAATAGAAAAGGGATCAACTACCCACATTTGAAATATTCATAATTATACACTGTGTCCTACAAGGAGCACCTGGCTGGCCCCAGATGCACACACAGGGAAAACCCAGAGGGCTGTGGGCTCCTCCTTGGCCATGAACCCACCCCCTTAGTGGTGGAACACTGGGGTTCTGAATAGCCAAACCCAATGCAAGCTCGCCACGAGTGTGCAGAGAGAAAGAGCTGACATCCTCTCAACTCTCAGACTGCCATGTGCCGGAGATCCTGGACAAGCCTGGACTGTGAGTTTATTTCCTGCTCTGATGTCTGATGGGGAATGAGAGGTGTGTGCACCAGTGACCTGGAGTTTAACTGGACACAAATGTCAAGATGAGCACTTGAAGATACTATTGAATCATACAAGTCAACTTCAAGACACCAGAAAATCTGAGGACAGTGGAGGCCACGGCCCGGGACCTGACCTGGACCTCTGCAGTGTGTGTTTCAGACGCGCGCCCCACCTCTTCCTACATTAGACACTAGACACGCTGCTGAGTGCAGCGCTGGTTATGACATTATAGGAGGCTCCACACAAAGATGTCAGCAGCACCCAGTTCGCTCATGGAACTGCGAACTGTGCATTAGCTGCCGATTTAAATTAATTTTGCTTCTTGAACCATGAAAAATAGTTCTTTGAACAAGAATTCATGATAAATACACATATGTAAAAGGACTTTAATCATAATTATTTAAAATACATAAAACATGGGTTAAGACTCTCAGCCTCATTAATTTCTTATGGTAGCAAAGAACACAAACAAATGCTAAATGAGAAAAGTGTAAGTCATAATTTAAATGTATTATGCATGGCCATTTAGCTCACTAAATGACAAGATTCTCTGTGAATTCCAGGCTACAGAACATTTCTGCACTTCCCAGTGATGGAGCAATGGTCACGATATTCTTGTTGGGAAGAAATGTTTTATATCAATTAGATCTTAAAAGAATACCACCTATAATTAAAACAGCAGAATTAGAATAATGAAATCATCTTGTAACACTTGGGCTTCCTCTTTTAGAGCACTTAGCTCCTGTTTTTCCTGCAGAGTTTCAAAGAGCAGGGGCCACTTTGTCAAGCCATGGCAGCACAT
The DNA here is from genome assembly GCF_004126475.2 of Phyllostomus discolor. Classification (NCBI taxonomy): domain Eukaryota; kingdom Metazoa; phylum Chordata; class Mammalia; order Chiroptera; family Phyllostomidae; genus Phyllostomus; species Phyllostomus discolor. The sequence continues at coordinate 6,190 of NW_023397522.1, forward strand.
GGTAAGGATTTAGTAAATATCAGTGAGTAAATGGCTATCGGTCCCTTTGGGAAAAATACAGATGAGCCATTGCCATAAACCCTTGCCATGGTGTTGTGGGACCCTTTTCCTAGAGACCAAGTCTCTTTCTCCAGGTCTGGAAGTATAACACAGGGAAGGAAAAAAGATTCAATCGTAATAGCAAGAAGAAAACAGAATTAAAAAAAAAAAACAAGAATAGGGTAAGCAGCCTCTGGGACAACTTCAAATATACCAACATTTGACTCAAGGGGTATCAGAAGGAGAAGAGAAAGACTGAGAAATTGGAAATCTATTTGAAAAATAATGAAAGAAAACTTCCCTAATTTGTTGAAGGAAATAGACAGACATGCGAGTCCAGGGAGCACAGGGAGTCCCAAACAAGCCAGACCCAAAGAAGCCAACACCAACACACATCATAATTAAAATGCCAGAGGTTAAAGATAAATAGAGAATCTTAGTAGCAGCAAGAGAAAAGCAGATAGTTACCTACAAAGGAGTTCCCATAAGACTGTCAGTGATTTCTCAAAAGACACTTTGCAGGCTAGACAGGACTGGCAGGAAGTATCCAAAGTGATGAAAAGTAAAGACCTACAACCTAGATTACTCTATCCAGCAAAGCTTTCATTTAGAATCGAAGGACAAATAAAGTGCTTCCCAGACAAGGTAAAGCTAAAGGAGTTCATCATCACCAAGCCCTTATTATATGAAATGTTACAGGGACTTACTTAAGAAAAAGAAGAAGATCAAAACTATGAATATTAAAATGACAATAAATTCATAACTATCAACAATTGAATCTAAAAAACAAACTAAGCAAACAAGCAAGACAGAAACAGCATCATAGATAATGGAGATCACTTGGAGGGTTGTGAGTTGGGAGGAGGAAAGGGGAGAATGGGGGGAAAGGTGCAGGGATTAAGAAGTGCAAATAGGTAGTTACAGAATAGATGTGGAATGTAAAGAAGAATATAGGAAATGGAGAAGCCAAAGATCTTATACACATGAACCATGGACATAACCTAAAGGGGGGGTTCCTGGAGGGAAAGTGGGGCACTGGTTGGAAGGGGACAAAGGGGGAAAATTGGGACAACTGCAATAGCAAAATCAATAAAATATTTTTAAAGAGAGCTGCCTTGCTGAGATTAGCCTGCTGTGTTCCAGTAAGCATCTCCCTGGCTCCACGTGGGTGACATTCCACTGACTACGACTACAGCCTTCAACCTGCCAGGTGGGCTGCAACGCCGGAGACCTGGGGAAAAGTCGATGGTACAGTACACATCTGAAGGTGCTCTTCCGGCAGAATTCCTTCTTCAAGGGAGATCAGGCTTTTTCTGCTAAAGCTTTCCTTTGATTGGGCAGAGCCCACCCACATTATGCAAGGGAATCTTACTTACTCAAAGCTTACTGATAATTAATTAAAAATACTTCATAAAACAAAACACTTAGAATAATGTTTGACAAAATATCTTGATATGGTGGCCTAGTCAAATTGACACCAAAAATTAACTGTCACGCTCACATTATAAAGTTTTCTGGGAGAGTATGGCAATTCCAAAACAGATGCAAAAATAGCTTAAGAGAGTTTGCAAAAGTGCCTGGCCTGGGTGTTTACAGTGGCGAGAGGCTGGGGCCAGGGCAAGATTCCCACACACAGGCCACAGTTTGTGTAGTTTGCACCTGCCTCAAGCACCAAAGGAGGCAGCATCGGACTTTCTTCTCACGAGTTCTAGATGTGGGGTGGGAGGGGAAAGGTGGATGGAGCTTGAAAGATGTCAGCAATTTCACATTTTAAAAAAAAACAGACTCTGTTATGAAGGAAGTGCAAATTTTACTCACTGAATAGGCAAGGAAAGGTAATAGTAGAGGTAGTGAACCATGGGTAAGAAATAGTAACCACAGTCGGTTTAAGTCCTAATGGGCTAAAACTGCAGACACCTGCCTCTTGAACAGGAAGTCCGTCTGGAGCCACAGTACCAGGCGCACTGGGGAGGAACCCGAGACGTCACAGCAGCTGGCATGTGGCCAGCAGCACATCTCTAGGTCTAGAGAGGAGCTCGGCCTTATTTCCCTAACAACATATCAGGGGTTCTCACTCTCTCCACACTGGGAGCAAATTCAAAGGAGCAACCCCCTCAAAGGCAGTATATTTATTTCTAGGTGAGGAAGAATAAGAAATAAAAACAGAAGAAACAGGAAAATAATTTCCACCCAGTGGGATTACCCAGAAAGGTCCAAACTAGTCTGTAACTTTGCAGAGAACCGTTTTTGCACTAGATGTTACTTAAGGTGAGATATCGGTGTTAAATTTCGGTGTCCTCCCTTCCTGGTGTCTAGGGCACCTGAGACCACTCCAGGCTCCTTTAAATCATCACAAGACACTAATTCCGCCTTCGAGGGAGCCAGCAGGGTGGTGAACTCAAACAAGCCTCTAAATTAAGCCATGAGTCTTATTTTCCCAGCAAAGCAAGTTCAGAATGTACCATATAATTCTCCAGGCCTGACATACATCCATTAAAGGGGATGCCCACTGAGTGTGGGATTACAAAAAGAAATTACAGATTTTCTAATAAATGCTTCAAACTGCCAAGGAAATCTGGTTCTCAGGATATTTTTTTTCCTTTGTGGCTGAAAATAAACATGTTCATTGCTTTATAGTTTCCTGGAATGATGACATTCTCATGTAATTGCAAATTCTTGTGACAGGCCAATGACTTCTATTGACAGCGCTTTCTAGATCTAGTGATCTAGAAAGTGCATTGTATAATGGCCCGGGGTGGCCCCTGGCAGTGGACACAAGCAATCATCACAAGGTCTTTTCTGCTAAAAGGGAGCCCTTGGTCATGTACTTTTCTATCAGATTACAATTGAAACCTTTGCTCAGTCTTAAAAGGTACCTCTCTGAGTTCCCAAGAACAGACATTGACAGTAAAACAAAGACTAACACAGCACTGCCTTCCTTCTTACTTAAGAGAAGGCCAACTGAAATACGCACTGCTGTATTGAAGTCATAGTTACACGGGGAATAAATTTTCATAAGAATTTAGCTAAATTCTCTGAGCAAAAGACTTTGTTGATGTTCACTCAAGTAAAATTTCAAGACTAGAACTATGAAGTTGAAGTGAAACATTCTGGAAGGCATATCAGTATGCCAAGGAATCTAAACTTCCCAAATGTACTGGACAATTCTATAAGGGTTCCTGCCAATTAGCTAGGCTTGAAGTAATAATCTCACACAGAAGATGCTTCCATCACCCACATCCACACATGTAATTCCAGCCCATGTTTCTCTCTTGGACCTAACTGATGCTAGAGCCTGGGGCTTTGTTACACATCAGCAGAACAACTGTTTGGGAGCAGGTTAGCTGGTCCTGCAGCACCTTTGGGATGCAATTCCTTGCCTCTTGTAGCAGGCACAGCACTTCACTAGCCAGGTTGTGCTGTAAATCACTGAGTTATTGGTCCGGTGGCTTGTGGGCGAGCAGGGTATATGCTCAGTGAGGTGCACATTGTGCTGTGAAAGACTTTGCACCACGTTCAGCCAGGAGGCCATGCCCTTGGCAGGGAGGAGTGGGACACTTCTGCAGGCCCCTAGAGCTCAGATGAATCTGGGGACTCAAGATCATTGAGTGCATCTTCTCACATGGCACCATTCCAAGTCTCAGGGTCCCGCTCTTTCCCAGTTGGTGCCCTAACTTCGGCGTAGCCAACCTCCCAAGGTTGAGAACTGAATCTGTGTTGATGCTCCACTGCTTTTATAATTAAGTTTAGGACCTGATCCTTAGCCTCTTCTACTCTTAATTACAGGATATGAGAGTGTCATTGTATGCTACCCAGTAGGCCTTTGGGGGGCATAATTGCCCTCAAACTTGTCTTGCTCCAATGTATCAATGACTCCCAGCAACAGCTATCTGAATCCCAAATCTTTATAGTTAGTCCTCTCACAGGCCTGAGACACTCTTCCACCAGTGCATTCTGGTCTACACACACTCATCCCCTGCTCACCACCAGGTAAAGTTTATGAACTGCACCAAAACTGTATGTCAGGGACTGTCACTATTCCATCTACTGCCAGTGACGGAAGTCATCACTGCCAACCAGCAACATGTGATTCAACCCCAAAATCCCTGTTGTGGATTGTGTCCTTGGGAAACCAACTCTGAGACTCTGGGATTGCACGTGGAGATCTTTGGAGGAGTACTCTCAGAAACAATACATAAAGGAAGCAGGATTAGGCAGAGGGACTTTAAATGCAATGGAGTTGCAATAGGGGCTCCGCTGGTCCACTGGTGAATGGCGGAGCTGTAACGCTCCCTCAGAGTTGCCCTGACAGACACAAGGAGGCCAGGGCTTTTTACCACACAGCAACCAGTCCTTGTGCAGGCTCTCTCCCTTTGTCTGGAGGCAAGTCCCGGGACGAAACTCACCTGCGAGCTGTCAGCAACCCATTGTCCAAGCAGCTGGGAAACGAGGGCTTCTGGAAAGAGGGATGTGAGTGGTTCACCACAGTGTCCACTATGACATCAGGGAGGAAGTCGTAGCCAGAGCATAGTTAGGACACACAGAACTCACATGCCCAGTTGACTAGAATTGCTGGAGAAGTTTGATATTCATTTGAACAAAAATAAGAAAAATTAATACTTAATGCTATTCATTTTAGAGTTTTCCAACTACATAAAGAAGTGTCAAAGTTCACTGCTCAGCACTAATTCTTGCATGTTCCCTAACTTGAGTTCTGCATGCTGCTTCATTCACCACTTGGTTAGAGCATGCTATGGGGTGTTTTCACAGATCTCAAATGAGAATGATTTGCATTATATATCACCAGAGACTTTCCTTTCTGTAAGGGCCTCTGAAATCTTACAGACAAGTTGTAGTACTTTTACTCATAATCTGTAGATATTATTTCAAATTACATTTTTATGAAGTTTTAGCTATTAACAGCAGCAATCCACGTGACTGGAGTTAGTGCTGCTCAGGCACCAACAGTACAATGACGACATCCTGAACAGTGTGCTGTGTGACACCCAACTTCGGGTTGTGTCACAGCTGTGGGTGTGAACACTGTCTCAGTTCTCATCTGGGACGACAGTCCACCTCCCGCCAATAAAGTCCTCATTGGCGAGTCCAGAACATTGGAAGAGGGTGTCACTTACACCAGCTTCCAGTTTGCCGCATCATTTTGGCTTTTAAGTTATTTACATATATTCCCACCAGCCCTAAGGACAATTTCCTTTATATTTTTCTGATTTGGCAGTGACACAGTTTCTCCAGATATTAAAATGTCTAACCAGATTCTGAGGATCACAAAACCATCTGAGCCTACAGTGACAACCCTAAAATGACCCTCCCCACGACATCTATTTAATACACATTTACCATATTTTATCAATTTAAAGGTACATTTCCAGTGTCTTTGAAATCAGGGTATATCTTCCAGTTGGAGTCAGTCAGATGTCAGTCTGAAAACAGTCTTGCTGCTGGAACACTGTACTAGTTTTCTATTGCTGCTGAACAAATTGTAACTAACTTACTGCCTTAACACAATACAGATTACCATCTTAGAATCCTGGGGTTCCAAGTCTGAAGTGGATCCCACTGGGCTAACATCAAGGTGTCGCTGGGACTATGTTCCTTTATGGAGGGGCCCAGTGAGGAACGCGGCCTCGCCTTTTCCGGTTTCCAAAGGCTGCCCTCTTTCCTTGGCTCATGGAAAAGTCACCAGGGCAATATGGCCTTAGGCACTCTTTAACCATTACATTTGCAAATGTATTTAAATGATTCCAGACTACACAGCACCCTGCACCTTCAGAGCCAGCAACAACAGGTCACGTTCTTCTCACACTGCATCACTCTGACCTCCTATTCTGCATTTAAGACCCTTGTGATTAGGCTGTGGCCACACAAATAATCAAAGATAATCTCTACAGTCTTAAGGTTGGCTGATTGGTGACCTTAATTCCACCTGCAACCATAATTCCCTTTGCATGTAACCTGTGCACAGGTTACAGGGATTAGGGTGTGGATATCTGGGGGGAGGGGCATTATTCTGCCTACCACACACATGTTTATCAACCTTGCAGAACTGGTGGCAAAAGTTTGGGAGGAAATCTCAGAGACAATAGTAAAACATACTTTTAATATATTCTGTCACAGAGGATAGTAATTGACTTAAAAAAGACATTTTGAGTATCAATGCCTATCTTTTGAAAGTGACTCAGAAAGGTCAGACTCTGACTGTGAAGAAGTTGGGGAACACCTCGTCTAATTTATTTCATTCATCCATGCAACTTTACTAAGCAAAAGAATAGTATATGATTAAAAACCACATCTGAAGAAGTCTAAAAGTAATCTTTAAGTACAAAATAAAAACTCTAAGTGTTAAGAGGCACTGAATCATTGAGCTATGTAACTGGAAGAAATTTTTCTTTCTTAATGGCAAAAAAAAAAAGGAAACAGCCTAGAGTCAATGGCATCCCCAATGGCTAAAACACAGTACACTGTCACAGTCAATTTAAAATTTTTCATATTTAAATAAACATATAACCTGGCTGGTGTGGCTCAGTGGATTGAGCGTGGGCTGCAACCAAAGTGTTGCAGGTTCAATTCCCAGCCAGGGTACATGCCTGGGTTGCAGGCCATGACCCCTAGTAACCACACATTGATGTTTCTCTCTCTCTCTATCTCCCTCCCTTCCCTCTCCAAAATAAATAAATAAATAAATAAATATTTTAAAAGATGGTTTAAATAAATGTATAAATTATACAAATATGCAAATACATTTAAATTTCTTCAAGGATATAGTTTTGCTTGTATCATTGTGATGATAGTGCCATTACCACTAAAAGCAAAACTGAAATTGTAAGCATTGCAAACTTTATTCCATGCATAGGAATTTGATTCCTGCATAAGGATAATGGTCAAAACATTATGAAAAGGTAATGTGAACACAAGCCTGCAGATAAGGCTCGTAACATAAGGGCTCAGTACGATCATCTGTAACAGGGAGAACAAAAACAATGTCTTGAAGACACTAGCTTAAAGGCTTGTTGATTTTGTCTATATTTTCAAAGAACCAGCTCCTGGATTTATTGATCCTTAGAATTGTTCTTTTAGTCTCTATGTCATTTAATTCTGCTCTGACCTTGGTTATTTTCTTCCTTCTACTTGCTCTGGGCTGTCTTTGTTGTTGTTCCCTCCAGTTCTTGTAGATGTAGGTTAGGTTGCTCATTTGAAATTTTCTATCTTTTTTAGGTACAATTTTGTATCACTATGAACTTCCCTCTCAGGACTGCCTTTGCTGTGTCCCATAAGTTTGATTGTTGTGAGTTCATTTTCATTTGTTTCCAGAAACTTTTAGATTTCTTAACCTATTCATTGGAAAACAGTATGGAATTTTCTCAGAAAACTAAAAATGGAACTGCCTTTTGACCCAGCAATTCCACTGCTGTGATTACATCCTAAGAACCCTGAAACACCAATCCAAAAGAACCTTATGCACTCCAATGTTCATAGCAGCACCATTTACAATATCCAAGTGCTGGAAGCAACCTAGTGCCCATCAGTAAATGACTGGATCAAAAAACTATGGTACATTTACATGATGGAATACTATGCACAGAAAGAAAGAAGGAGCTCTTTCTTTCTTTGTGACCCTACCCTTTGTGACATCATGGATAGAAATGGAGACTATTATGCTAAGTGAAATAAACCAGGCAGTGAAAGACAAATACCATACAATTTCACCTATAAGTGGAATCTAATCACAAAACAAACAAGCAAGCAAAATGCAACCAGAGATATTGAAATAAAGAACAAACTGACAGTAACCAGAGGGGAAGTGAGAGGGGATAATGGGGGGAAGGAGAGAAGGGTTTTCAGGAACAACTATGAAGGACACATAGACAAAACCAAGGGAGGGAGGTGGGAATGGCTGGGGTTTGGGAGAGTGGTAGGAGGAAAGTAGAGACAACTGTATTTGAACAATAAAAAAAATAATTTAAAAAGTATTTAAAAAACCAAACAAAAAAAAAACATTTATCAGAATACAAATAAATAAAGTTGGGATACAAAGAAAAGGTTAAAAAAAAAAGACAGTAGCTTATTTTTCTCTCATATAACAGGAAAAGGTCCTGGAAGGAACGTGGCTTTTTCCATATATTTATTCAGGGACCAGGTTCTTTCTAGCTTGTTGCTCAGCCCTCCCCAAGGATCTCTCTGTTTTGGCATGAGGCAGGGGCTACATATTTGTACTCTGGAGGAAGGGAGGGAAAGAGAGGAATTCCTGGGAAAGGGATTTTTTAAGTACAAATTTTAACAGGACATACTCTATGACCAGAATATAATAAAATTAAAAGAAAATACTTAAAGAATGACCAAAATCATCTTAACAACTTGGAAACCTAAAAAATACTTTCTTAAATAAACTCTGAATATTAAAAAGAGAAATTAGGAACTCTTTAGATAATAAAAACCTGCAAGATACAGGAAGATCTTTGCAGAGGAAAATTTGTTGCCTGGAATTTTTTGTTTTTACGGGAAAAAGGCTAAAAATAGAAGAATTAAGTAGTCCTTATTTTAAAAAACTGGGAAAATAACCATAAAATAAACCTAAAGAAACTAGAAACTAAAAAACTATATGTAACTTCATCAAAAACAAATTTGAAAATCTAGAGGAAATAGATAATTTCCTAATTGAATATAAATCACCAAAATCAACCTAAAAAGAAGTGAAATTTGAATACAGTAATTACCACAGAAAAGAGGTATTGTTTTGAAAAAGTCACCAGAGCAATATGGTTTCATCTAATCTCTAAACAATTATAGTTGCAAACTTACTCAAATTACTCCAGACTATAGCAAAAAATGGAAAGTTGTGGAGTTTATTTCATAAAGAGGTATAACCTTAATATAAAAACCTATTAATAAGAGTAATACAAGATTTTTTAATGATGCGTCAATTTCACAATGACTATACATACAATTCTAAACACAATATTAGCAAAAATAGAATCAATGTGCCAAAGGAGTAGTTAATATGACTGAAGGTGATATTTGAGGAATGTGAAGTGGTTTAACAGTAGTAAATCTATCATATTAAAGGAAAATTATTAAAAATATTAATAAATGCCAAATGCTATTGGATATGACTTAGAACTCATCTCCAATTATGAAAACTCTAAGAATAATAGAAATAAAAGAAACATACAACACAGAGTGTTTATTAAATAAAAAACAAGAGCATATATTATCCCAAATGGTAAAACACTGCAACCATCTTAACCAAAATTAGAAACTTACAGATGTGCTCAGTATCTTCATTATTATTTAATACTGTCTTGGGGATTCCTGAAGAAAATAAAACAGCTGGCATAGAAAATGGAAGCTATTGTATAAAACTATGTATTTTGTTGGTAATATAAATGCACAACCAGGAAGCTTTTGAGAAATGCAAGTGAAAAAATAGACTTTAGAATTAACAAAATTGGTAAGATGGCTGGATATAAGATAAATATCTAAATATCAATCTATTTTCTCCATTCAGGTATACAGAAATAAAAAATGTTATATTTACAGTAGCAATGATATGATACTAAGAATAAATTTTCCAAGAAAGACACAGGACATTAAGACAATGGCAAGATTTCAGATAAGGTCTGAGTAGTGGAAGAACATTCTAGTCTCTTTGTTTATAAGACTTAACTTCTTTAAAATTTCAATTATATAAATATTCTATTCTAACCAAAATTTCAACAGGGCTTTGTTTAGGGATGTGGAAAAGGGGTAGATGATTCTATGTTAAAGTATTTTTGAAGGGCTTTGTAAAAAAGATTTTTAAGTTGTTATATAGCATAAAACACCTCAAAGACAAAAGACAAATGATAGATATAGAAAAACAGATTTGCATCAGCTCCATATACAAAGAGATCTCACAATTTAATTTTTAAAAAGTAAAAAGTCTAATAAATGGACAAGGATATAAATAGGCAATACTTAAATATAATTTTTAAATAAACATATTCTCTAAAGTCATCCAAATTGCCAACCAATAGATTCACAAACAGAAAAATGCAAATTAAAATAATAACGATGAGGAAGGTGTGCCAGGGCGAGTAGAGAGAGAGGAAGATGAGAGAGAGAGGACAGGGCCTGGACAGGAGTAAGTGGATGGAAAGTGAATAAAAAAAATCTTTACAAAAATAGACCTGTGGTCAAAATGGAGGCATAGCTAAATACACCTCAACTCTGCACACAACTATAGCAAAAAAATACAACTAGACTATAAGACAAATATCACCCAGAATTGTCAAAAAATCAACCTGTGTGGAAGCCCAACAACCAAGGATTTAAAGAAGCCACAATTGTCCAGATGGGTAAGAGGGGCAGAGACACTGAAAGGTGCGGAGATGCATGGAGGTGCAAAGTGATGCAGAGAGGCACGGAGACGGGACTGGTGGTCCACCATCCATGTATGTTGGATGAAAAATGGGAGGGACACCTCAACAGTGAGGGATACCAGCCCCAGTCCAGACCACTTAGCCCAGGGTTCTGGCACCAAGAAGGTAAGTCCCTATAACTTCTGGCTATAAAACCAGTGGGGGTTACAGCAGCAGAAGAAACTGAGGGAGTCTCAAGAGACTCCTCCTAAAGGGCCCCCAACAGACTTAGGACTCACACAGACCCACATCCTCTGGGACTGGGCACCAAGACAACAGCTGGAGGTGCACCAGAACCACATGGAGAGAAAGTAAAGTGTGAGTGCCTAGAGATAGCTTCCTCCCATGCAAAATTCCAGAGGCCAGGCAGCAGCATTGTCCCCTCTGTGAGCCCCCCCACACAGAGCAACAGAGCTAGTGACATGGGTTGCCCTGCCCCGGTGATTGCCTGAGGCTCCACCCCATACAACTGAACAGGTGCTTTTCTATAATAGGCCATACTACTAAGGCAGGGAGTCAAAGCAGCTCCGCCTAATGCATAGAAACAAACACAGGGAGGCTGCCAAAATGAGGAGACCAAGAAATATGGCCCAAATGAAAGAACAGCTCAGAACTCCAGAAAAAGAACTAAGTAACAAAGGATGCCAACCTATCAGATACAGAGTTCAAAACACTGGTAATCAGGATACTTGCAGAAATGATTGAGTATGGATGCAAAATAAAGAAAGAAATGAAGGCTATACAAAGTGAAATAAAGCAAAATACACCAACAGTGAAGGGAAGGAGACCAGGACTCAAATCAACTATTTGGAACAAAGAAAGAAACATTCCTTTATTTGAATGAAGAAACACGAATTCAAAAAACTGAGGAGAGCCTTAGGAACCTTTGGGGCAATTTAATGTTCCAATATCCAAATCATAGGGGTGCCAAAAAAAAAAAGAAGAGAAAGAGCAATAAATTGGGAACTTATTTGAAAAAACTTCTCCAATCTGGTGAAGGAAACAAACACTTAAGTCCAGGAAGCTCAGAGAGTCCCAAACAAGTTGGACCCAAAGAGGAACACACCAGAGCACATCCTAATTAAACTGCCCAAGATTAAAGATAAAGAGAGAATCTTAAAGCAGCAAAAGAAGAGAGTTACCTACAAAGGAGTTCCCACAAGACTATCAGCTGATTTCTCAAAAGAAGCCATACAGGCAAGAAGGGGCTAGAAAGAACTATTCGAAGTCATGAAAGGCAAGGACCTACATTGAAGATTACTCTATCCAGCAAAGCTATCATTTAGAATGGAAGGGCAGATAAATGCTTCCCAGACAAGGTCAAGTTAAAGGAGTTCATCATCACCAAACCTTTATTATATGAAATGTTAAAATGTTTCTTAGATGAAATGTTTTATCTAAGAAAAAGAAGATAAAAAACAGTAAAATGACAACAAACTCACAACCATCAAGGACCTAAAAAAAAGCCAAAAACAAACTAAGCAAACAACTAGAACAGGAACAGAATCACAGAAATGGAGATCACAGGGATTGTTATCAGTGGGGAGGGGGAGGGGGAGAATAGGGGAAAAGGTACAGGGGATGAGAAGCATAATTGGTAGGTACAAAATAGACAGGGGGAGGTTAAGAATAGTGTGGGAAATGGAGAAGCCAGAGAATTTATATGTACAAGCCAGGGACATAGGGGAGGAATGCTAGGAAAGGGGAGCAGATGCTGGAAGGAAAGGGGGATAGCATAATCAATAAAATACTTTAAAATGTTTAAAAAACTAAAGAGAATTATAACAACTGACTGCAGGGGCACATGAAAAGACACTCACAAATACTGAGAGGATGAATGTAATGGTTTCAGTCCTTTTGGAAAGAACATGGTAACTTCCATAAAACGTAAATAAGAACTACTTTTGACCCTGTAACCCAACTCTTGGAACTAGCCCATAGAATAAAACTACCATCAGTAAGTTAGGACACAGGTATAATGATATTTACTGAAGCACTACTCATGGTAGAAAAATAGAAACAAGGTGGTTGAATAAATTATGGCCTATTCACAGTAGAAATATTAATAGCCATTAAAAATATATAACTAGTGTATATCAATTAATTTGGAAGGATTTCCATAATATCCTGCTTTATTTTTGCACATGCATATATACGTTGGTACATACATAATTGTATGAAATGGTGGAAAAATGAAAGGCGACATAGCATTTGTTAACATAGTTTATTAGAATGAGGAGAAAAGGGATGTGGGAGCCCAGCATCTCTTTTCTTGGAGAAAGAGAAAGAGAAAAAGAGAAAAATTATACATTTATGTAGAGTTTTAAGCCTATATGTGGGTGTACAATTTAAAAAAAAACAGGAAAATTTAAATGTCACCTATTAGATTGTGATTGAAAAACCATGCAACTGAATCAAGACCCAGGGGAAAGACAACATTATAAAGCACCACAATTTAGTCACTATGGTAACTTGCAAAGTATTTTTGCAGAGCTGTTCTCACTGCTCCCACACGTACAATCAAAACAAATATGCTAAACACTAAAATTTAAAGAGAATTGGTCATTTTATGTGTTGTATTAACACATTTAATAGTGTCACTGTACATAATATGAAATTTATGTTAAATCCATATAAGATTATACAGTCAAGTCCATCTATTTTTGTTTACTTTGATGACTGTAGTTTTCAAAGGACTAATAATATAAAGAAAAATTTTCGATGCTACAGTACAAGGTTAAGAGGGAGACTATAAGCAAATATAAGGTGTCCTTTTCAAAAAATATGTACACATATGTATGTTATATATGAGTATATTTATATGCTATATGTGATACTATATTTGTATATACTGTCAATTTTTAAAAAATCACATCACTTATGTGAGTTAATTTCAATAGAAGATAATTATAGATAAAAATGTTTTCCATGATGAATTTTGCCTTTTTTCTTCATATAATTTTATGTGTAAAAACATACTTCATTATGAATTTTGTTGAGAAAGAAAAACCTAGAAATAAAAATGGTTGAAGATGGAATTTTGGAAAAATAATTTTTCTGTTATACTTGATGACTTACCAATTTTCACAAATCCTTGAAATATGAAGTCCCAAAGCAATTGTACAAGAATGTCTCACAAAGTGGTAGATCTTTTGGTAAATTTAGAAATAACTGATACTAGATTTTAAAATACAATGAGTATTATTTCTCACAAGAGACTTACTTCTAGCCAACTGCATTTGCTATTCCCTTTGTCTGAAAGTCCCTGTCTCATTCTTCAAACTTTACCTCCTCTCTCAAGAAGTTTTCTTCCTCCATCAGAGAATTATTTTGCTCTTATGATCTACTCACCACCAGTGCTACAATGGGTGGTTGGCATATTCTTTCCCCTACTTGGCTGGGAGCTCCCTGAGGGCAGAGACCAAGGCCATCCTCTCTGTCCCTCCAATCTGACCACACGCATGCCTCCCCACAGCCCTTACGCACTGCTTATTTCCCATCCCTGTGCTCTTGCTCACGCTCTCATTCTTTAATATTCTCACCCTTCTCAGTAATCTGTTTCCTGCATAAATGATTGCATTTCCCTCTGATAGTTTCTTATCTTTACAATCCATTTATGCCCAGCATACACACTTGTCTCCTTCTTGTGTCCATGCATGGCTTCAAATTGCTCTCTAACTCCTCCGTGTGTGTATATGCTGTATACAAAGCAAGATTCTAAACAGAAACCATGGGGACTATTTTCTAAATTTTCGAATAGCCTAGTACCAAACATAAGTAATTTAACCATCAATTCTGGTTAAATTAAGAAACACGTCTTTTTTCCTTCTCTGTGGAGTCTCACTGTATTCTCAAACATATTATTAAATTTATAATTTTCTGATTTGTATTTAATAGAGGGATTAGGGAACATACACATGAAACAATGATTTCAAAATGCCTCTGGATTCACACAATGGCTAGAGACAGCCCTTGTTCCTAACTGCCACACTCGTACATGGAATTAGCATGCCCACTGCCTGCAAGTGTATCTATGCCCAAAGTTTCCTTAGAAACATGACGAGACTGTTAGAAATGGAAATAATACATGACGTTGAAAAAAATAACAAATTAGGCAAGACATGAATAGAGGCTTAATTCTCGTCTAGTCTTCCAGAGGAACCCTCTGAGAGCTCGTGGTGCAAACTGTCTGGGGGTAAATGAGGAAGGGGGACATGTACTTGAAAAGTAACTGACAGAAACATAAAACATATATCAATGTTTATTGTCAATAGAAAAATAATAAAATCCCCATGAACAAACTAGAGAACAGAAGGATAAAAGTATTTTGGAGTTTAGTTCAGTGCATTACTGAGCCATCTTGCCCTTGTGAAACTTCCCCACAACATCTTATCTTTCCTCAGGGCTGGCATCATTTGACTACAGTGACAACTAACACTGTAAGCCAACTTTTTGATACAGACGTTTTCATTTTAAAAATATAAAGTCCAGTCTTTAAAAATTGCATAGAGCCCATGAATGAAGGGAGGGTCTGCATGACTAATGGATCGATATTCCCTCCTAAACATGTGGCATTGACATCAAGAACTCACAAGCACTCCGACCAAGACCTGAAACCAGCTGCAATGTGAATCTGGGAAAAGAAGCAGAGAAAATTCCTGGGTTGCATTAAATGTCAGCTTCTTTCCAGAGCTAGTGTTTTAACAGATACTCGTTATGTGTGCGCTGCACTTCGTTATCGTTTTTTCTCTGCAAGGTTAGTTCAAAGTGTAGGACCAAAACCTCACAGAAAGGGGCGACACAAAGAGTAAGATCTGCATCTCTAGTTATCCCACGTGGAGATCACTTTTCCACACCCTGATGTTCAAGAAAACCAGTACCCTGGCTGATGTGCCTTAGGAAGAGAGAAATCTCTGAGTTTCATCATTGAAAATAACAGACATACTAAAAACTGTAAAATTCCAGATGAATAAGAATGGATATTAATCTTATTAATATTATCTGTGTGAATACAAACTGATAGAAAAGTGGGAGCTGGCAAATTTTTAATATATATCCAAGCCTGCCTAAAGGAACTGGGTGCTTTTATTCATAATAGTGGGCTAGTTATGTTTGCAGAGAAGAACCGACATTCCCAATCAAGTCCATAGACATTAAAAAAGAGAGAGAAAGAGGGAGAGCAAGGATTGTGGCCAAAGCAAGTATTTCTCATTTGAGGGGAGAAAGGAGTCATGGACCCAAAGGGTCCAACCTTACGTGATAACAGCCACATCTCGCATTCTCTGTGGTGGAAGATCTTGCTGTCTTTAATGAAGCCAACCAGAGCTTGGTAACTACTTGCTATTCTGACTTTTCCCGGTAGACAATTCAGCCTTTCTCACTCAGTTAAAAACATTGATATTTGTCACATTTTAAAGCTATTTTAATAATCCATTCATGTGACCATTTTGCAGGCATTTTACCATCTTGAAGGCGGGAGGGACCTTGGGGTCAGACTGATCTGAGGTAACAGGCTGGCTCCACCATTCAAAGCTATGTGGGCCTGAGAAAGTCACGTAACTTCAGTTGAGCATCAGATTCCTAGCAGAGGAAAGGCCATCCTAAAAATTCAACCTGGACTGTTGCACAATGCCCAACCCAATCCCTGCCGTAAATGGGAGATGATGAAATTGTTTCTCCAAGATGATATTTATTAGAGAATAAGGGACCCTTGGACCTGAATGAACTTTTGTAAGGTGTCTCTTCCCTACTTGCTATGCTGTGTAAAATATGACTGCTGGACATAAGATGGCCAGAGCTGAGGGCTTGCCTGGTTTATTCCAGCTGTCCTCCTGCCTTGATTTCTTCCCCTACCAGCTCGCTGTCCTTTCCCCCATCGTTGCTCGAAAGCCATTTTATCAATGAGACCTTCTCCAGCCCTTGTTTTCAAAAATGCAAACAGGTCCCACCCCACATCCTCCTTACTCTGCTTTATACTTCTGTGTGGTACTGAGCATCACCTGACAAAGTTTCTACTTGTTTATTTGTAGGCAGCCACTAGGAAGCAAGCCCCCTGAGGGCAGGCACCTTATCTCATTCACTCCTCGTCTCTTGGAAGGCCACCTGACACAGTAGATCCTCAGTCTATCTAGTTATCGAGTAAATACTTTTCTGAGAGGAATAAGCTGCCTCCTGCCAGGTAATGATCTGGAAACAATGGAAGACTGGCACCTCTCCCCAAGCCCCTGCTGGATCTCCTCCAAGGAGGAGACCTCTGCTCACCGCCAGGCTGAAAATGACAATACAAAGTCTGAGACTGTCTCTCTCCCCTGTCGGTGGGCTGTCTACAACACATCATTGTTCATCTTTCTCTCACTTGTTTGGGTAAGTGCTTGCTCTCTTAATTTCACGTCTTTAAGAATAAGCACCATGCCCATATAGTTGTCTACTGCACAATCTTTTAGGTAATGATTTTGCTTTGTGGAAAACAAGCAGCCCTCTTCATTTGGCCTGGAAGACAATCTTTATGTTCTAGAAATGGTGTACATGTTGTGAGATAGCTTCCATTTCTTCCAGAGATTTATGTTTAAGAAAAAGATACAAGAGAATATGTGGAGGCGATGATTAAAAATAAATTTTTGTTACTGCCATTTAAAAATATTGTGGATGTTTGTCACAGGACAAACAATGACTATACCAGGATAATTCAGAAAAAGTAGAATTTTGCCTAAATTATTTAAAACAGTTCTTCCAAATTGCTACCTTCCTATGTATCATATTAAATAATAAACTTAAAAATGTCAATAGTAATCAAAATATACTCATTCAATGGACTTATGTTCAACTGAAATCTTTGGATTTAAAAATACATAAATTGTGTACCTCAAATCTATACAATTTTATTAACCAAGGTCACCTTAATAAATCCAATAAAATATATATAATAAATGTAATATAATATAATAAACTGTATTTTTAACACTCTCAAACTGTATACTACTTTAAATTGATGTCATTGAATTACAGTTAAGAATCTACTGTGCTGACCTTCTGAGTGTTGAGTGCACTTGTTTTAACTTTAAACAATCAACTCCAGGTCAGCCATTTCTGTTAGTCAATGTCCAGACTGTAATGGATAATTGAAGATTTCAGATCACATACTCATAAACTGATTAATTATGATTGACACAGTCCATACTGCTAAAGTCTGAATCAATGGAAAATTTACTCATATTACAAAATTTGTTCACGCAGCAGTTTTCTTTTGTTAAGTATTGTCCTTAAAAAAATCAGCTTATACCAAAACGCCTTTTCTGGCTCAGAAAACAAGCAGTAAATATTTAATAGCCTTTTAAATGTCTAATCCTTTGCAAAGTAAACTGTATTAAATTGCAAGAGCACTGCTTTAAGCCCTCATTGACAAACTCTACACTGTGGGGTCTAAGTGTTGGCAGTAACACTCTCTTTTTCAGCTTCTCAAAAACCTGACCACTAAACATTCCAGAAAAAAAGTAAAATATAACTGAATCCTACATTTTATTTATTAAATATCAGAATAATAACCACAACTATAGCAACAGAGCATTACTGATATATAGTATATATTAATCATAAGCTACAACAATCATTTCTAATGAGAAATATAATATTGAATAGTTATAAAAGGCATACTTTCAATTCCATTTTCAATCTATGCCCATTAGTAAAAGCAAAGGCTAAATCTTATTTAAGTGGAATGAACCACAATATGCAAAATGAATGAATCAATAATACTGTAGGTGGAATTCCACAAGATAAGCATATATTTACTCTAAGAGTAAGTATAAAGCTACATATTTCACTGTCTGAGTAAGAATACCTGAAATTTCATGCTTTTGAGTCCTTTAATTCTTTTTTATTTACAAAAAAGCCACACATCCAAAATGCTATTTTAAAATCAAAGAAATCTGTTCTGAATCTCATTTTACTATTTAATAGAGCAGCCGAAAAATGACTTAAAGACGTGGCCATATGGTGTGAAAATACAGAATCAAGGAAAGAATGAGATACTGTAAACATGTGAGAAGCAATAAAAGGAGGCAACTCTGAGCTCAGTTAATGAAAGCTGATGGAGACTGTCTTTTATTGATGACATTTAAGGACACTGACTCACTGGTGTTTTCCAAAACACGAATTCCGCATTTTAAGTGTTTGAGAGATTCAGCTAAGTCTCCTTCCCTCAGCCTGAGATTGTTTGTACAGAAAGACTCCACAGAATAAATTACTGAACTTTCCAGCACAGCTCAATTAACTGAATGAAGCAGGGAGAGAAAAACTCCAATCTGGTGGCCACAGAATAGAACTTGGCTTCATTTTTTCTTGAAGAGTTTACAAGTGGATCATGGGGCATTTAACAGACAGCCTAGGGTTCCAGCCAAGATGGAAGCATAGGTAGATAAACTTCACCTCCTTGCACAACCAAAAGAAGGAAACAACTGATTTAAAAACAAAAAAACAACCAGAACTGCCAGAAAATTGAACTGTAAGGAAGTTCAACAACCAAGGAGTTAAAAAAGAAATATTCATCCAGACTGGTAGGAGGGGCAGAGATGAGCAGCTGGGGTGGAGAGGATGCATGGCAAGGCAGTGGCTGGCAGACATGGCAGTGCCATATTTGTATGTGGACGAACTGGGAGGAACCACTGGGAAGCGAGACAGACCATGCAATCCAGGGTTCCAGCATGGGCAAAATAAAGCCTCAGAACCTCTGGCTGTAAGACCTGTGGGGTTGTGGTGGTGGGAGAAATTGCCAGTCCCTTGAAAGCAGGATAAGAGCTGGTAAGTGGCATTGTTCCCTCTCTGACCACTACCCGGCATACAGCCCCACAACTCAGAGAAGTAGGTGGCCCCACCCTGGCAAATACCTAAGGCTCCTCTGCCCCTTACAGTGTGACAGGTGCACTGAGACAAAGAAATATGGTCCAAATGAAAGAACAGATCAAAACTGCAAAAAATAGAACTAAGCAACAAGGAGACAGACAACCTATCAGATGCAGAGTTCAAAACAGTGGTAATCAGGATACTTACAGAAATGATTTAGTACAGACTCAAAGTAAAGGGAGAAGTGAGGGCTATACAAAGTGAAATAAAGAAAAATATACAGGAACCAACAGCAAAAGGAAGGAAATCAGGACTCAAATCAACAATTTGGAACTAAAGGAAGAAATAAACATTCCTTTATTTGAATGAAGAAACAACTCAAAAAAAAATGAGGAGAGGCTTAGGAACCTCTGGGACAACTTTAAACATTTCAACACCCAAATCATAGGAGTGCCAGAAGG
>NW_023397523.1:0-33812 GCF_004126475.2 Phyllostomus discolor
ATTATTCATCATAAATGTTCTCCTGCCAAGGTAATCCATATATGGATATTACATACAGTACAGTTAGTGTAGACATTCCTTTCCCTATATTTAATTCTCATTATTCATGGATTTCATATTTATAAATTTCTCATTTATTTTAACTCCATTTTTAGACATGCACAGAGCCTCAAAAGTGAGTCATTCAAAGTCCAAGATCCCAGCTGAAATCTAGCAAGGTAACACTGTCTTGTTGTTCAGCTCTCTCACTGTAAACTAGTGTACTTTTTATGATGCAGTTAGTGCCAAAATTTTTTTGGTGATTTTGCTGTTTATAACAGCTCCCAGACATAGTGCTGAAGTACTATTTAATGCTCCTAAACTCAAGGGTGCCTTATGGAAAAATACATGTGTCATATAAGTTTTGTTCAGGCATGCATTATAGTGCTTTTGGCAGAGAGTTTTATGTTAATGACCCAATAATATTCACACCCAGAAAAAAAAAGAGGAATTTCACTAATCTGTATGTACATATGCTCTGTAAAGTGCTAAGTTAATGTCTATAATACATGATGAAATTATAGTAAAGAGAGAAATGCCAATAAATTTATGCCTAGAGGTGACAACTATAAAATAGTAAGTAGACAACACTCTTATGAGGTGAAACCATAAAAAGTACAGTCATAGTACCCAAGGTCATGGAAATGCTAAATCCTTCTTGATCAATGTTGACTGGCTCATGTATTTCAAAAGACAACACAGTTCAAAACAAACAAATAAACAAAGAAACCAGTCAACCAACCAATTTCAGGGCAGGCAAGATCTGCAGATTAGGAGACTCCAAAATAATTTTTAAATGTCTGTCAAAATTTATAGAGGAGAATTACATGCAATAACAGGTTTTCAATGCTGATGAGACTATCTTTTTAAATAAGAACATTAGTTAATGAATTTATGTAATGCATGTAGCATTTTAGTTGAGAAAAATGTGACCAGAGGCTTACTGGAACCTAATCTTGTATTTTCCACAAGAGCAGTCATTCAGTTTTTGCTAATTCAGTCTTCATGGTGACTTTATAGAACATAACAACTGTGAGTAATGAGTCAACTCTATATTGACGTGTTACCAGATCTACTGAGAAAAAGAAGCAGTAATCTTCCATCATTGTTGTATATTAAAGGATAATGGGCTTGTACTTTCTCACAAACTGTTATAACATAAAAATGTATTTATTGTGTTTATGTAGAAGGTTACCTTGATACTGATTTAAAGAAAATTATTACTAAATTAAAAGGTTCATTTCTATCTCTGGGTTCTGATTTAACACAAGTACATTAAACTTACATACTTGTGTCATTAGTTACACAAGGCAATGTTAGCCAAGAATGACTGAAAAACTGCCATGAAAGGTTCCAGACATTCTTTACCTGCCCTGAACTACTACCTACAGCAATATGATGTTAAAGGTAGATACAAAGGGATTCAACCACTTCATTAAGTTTATACTAACACATTGCACAATGCTCTGATGGGAAGAACTTGAAAACATATTTCGCTGGAGCTCCTGTTATAAGAATCACTTTATTTTCTACTTTTACTATTCTCAATGTGTCCATTACCATATTTGATAAATAGTAATCACGTAAACCACATTCAGGGAAAAACTGTAATTGGCTATTTTATTTTGAAAAGATTATGTTTGTTGGTATTACTCTTTTTAAGGAACAATTGTTTTGTATCAAATACCTAATATGTCTGTACCCTAATTCTATCACATTTCACTATAATATTTTCTAATTTTTATTGGTTGTGTATGTGTGCAGTAATTAGTTCAATCAAATTTATATTAAAATAAGTCAGTTCTGTGCTTATCATTTTTTATTCCTCACTCGGCATTTTTCATTGCTTTTAGGAAGAGAGGAAGAGATGTACTTATCATTTTAAGTGACATTATTAGGTTGCCTCCCATTGTTTTTTAATGATTTGTCATATCTGGGTGATGCTTCATTTCTTGGCAACATGTCATTGTAGAATTTCCTTTTTAGTGGATGAATTTTGTTTAACAAAGATGTCAACCCACTAGCCGCATAACAGTGATCTCTTTTCTAGTTCTGTATTTTATGCTTTTTGATTTAGTTTATTATTTTAATACCATAAAACTTTAGCTCACAAGAGTTTATGTCACATATGGTGTCTTCTGTAGATTAAAGATGAAAATGTCATAGTTATTTTAAAGTAGGTATTACAAGTCTCAGGAGCTGTTGTAAGCACTTTACATGAACTAATTCACATAATTAACAAAATAATCTTATGAAATAGGAGATATCTTTATCACTTCCAGTTTATATATTGAATAAATTGAACCAATAACTTGATTGACTAACATATTCCCCTTTTTGTTTCATTACCTTCTGCCCTCTTCAGGCTACTTCATAATTCTATCTTCCCAAATGTTTTTTGTCTTTTTGAGCAAAGAACTGTTCCAGGTTCCTTTTGCAGTCTTCTAGAGAATTGAAACTTTTTCCATTAAGAGAATTTTGTAAAGACCAAAATAAATAGAAATCTGAAGGTGCAATGTCTGGTAAATATGGGAGATGAATCAGAATTTTCTAACCAAGCAGTAGCAGTTTTTGCCTGGTCATCAAAAAAACATATGGTCTTATTTTTTTTCAAAGAATGATTTTTTTTTTCAAAAATAACTCAAATGTATTTGTCATTTATTCACAAAATATATAAGGGATAAAATATGTTACAAGGAATCCAGCTAAAATAGAGGGAAAGGAATATTATTAATAGTTTCTAGCCCTGGCTGGAGTAGCTCAGTGGATTAAGTGCGGGCTGAGAACCAAAGTGTCGCAGGTTCGATTCCCAGCCAGGGTACATGCCTGGGTTGCAGGCCATGACCCCCAGCAATCGCACATTGATGTTTCTCTCTCCCTCTCTCTCTCTCTCTCTCTCTCTCTATCTCTCTCTCCCCCTCTCTCTCCCTCCCTCCCTTCCCTCTGTAAAATAAATAAATAAATAAATAAAATCTTTAAAAAATAGTTTCTAAATAATAATATTTATTCTTCCATCAAAATTAAATTCTTTTTTCTTTTTAAAATTTAAATTATTTTATTCTTGTTCAATTACAGTTGTCTGTATTTTCTCCCACCCCCATCCAAACTCACCTCCCACCCTGGCTTTCACCCTCCCCCTTGGTTTTATCCATGTGTCTTTTATAGTAGTTCCTGAAAACCTTTCTTCCCACTGTCCCCTCCCGCCTCCTGTCTGGTTATTGTTAGATTGTTCTTAATTTCAGTGACTCTGGTTATATCTTGTTCACTTTTTTCTTTTGTTGCTTATGTTCCAGTTAAAGGTGAGATCATATGGTATTTTTCCCTCATCACCTGGCTTGGCATAATGCTCTCCAGTTCCATCCTTGCTGTCACAAAGGGTGTAAGCTCCAATGCATTTTCTGTCAACTAATTCTAGATGTTTTTTTGTCAAGTTTTGCTTTCAGTTGGTCTCATTGGGAGCAGTACTTGTTGGAATCTATCATTTGGATTTCTGTAAGGAGCTCATAATAGATGACTCCATTCCAATCCCACCATATACTCAACATCACCTTTTTTGGATGAAGACCAGCCTTTGGTGTGGTTGGTGGTAGTTCATTTCACTTGCTCCACAATCTCTATTGTTCTACATTATTGTAAAGTATCCACTTTTTATTGCCCATCACAATTTTTTTTCTAAATGGAATGTTTTTTCCATGTTTAAGTAAAGAATCACATGAGGAAATATGGCCAAAAAGATTTTTTCACTTAAGTTTAACTTATGTGGAACCCAAACATCAAAGTGATCGACATAATCAAACTGGTGCAAACAATTTTTAATGGTTGATTTGGACATTTTGAGTATGTTGGCTACCTCCCACTGGTATAATGTTGATCGTTCTCAATCAATTTCTTAATTTGATCAATATCACTTCAACAGGTCTACTCAACAGTGGAGCATCATGCAGTGAAAAATCTCCAGCATGACACTTCACAAACCACTTTTGACATGTTTGATCAGTCACAGCACCTTCTCCATACACTGCATATATACATATTTTTGTATTTCAGTTGTGTTTTTACCTTTCTTGAAAAATAAAACATAATATGTTGAAAATGTTTCTTATTTTCTTTTATCTACAATATTAAAATGGCTACACAAAAGTTCACCAATGTTTATGTTTTTATTTAAATGAATGACTATATGACAGCTGTCACAATACAATCTAACAAAATTGTTTCTAATGAAGTTAAAGACAACCAAAAGCTACTAGAGCCATCTAATGGAAAAAAAAAACTGATGGAATCTTTTGGCCAACACAATATTATAGTTTAAGGATACTTAAAGTAAGAAGCAAAGCCTAATGTTCATAAAGGAAATGAGTTCCTAAATGAATTAGAACACAGTTAAATACACCTAAAGAACATTGTAGATTCAGCTATTGGTGATTAAGGGAAAGCCACTGTAAGATATTAGAACTCTAGCTTTCAGTGTTTGCATTTAAAAAAATAATTTTAACTATCCCTTAGATACAGATATAGCTATGTCTTTCTTCAAATAGCTAATGTCTATATCTGTCAAATACAGCCCTAAGGTTGAATATGCATTTTTAAAATAAATAAAATATTTGTTTATAATTTTGTTAATATTTAAATTTTGGTGATTAAGTACTGACAATGTCAAACTTGCTAATTCTGGTAAAATCAATAGTTTTACTAATTAAAATTACTAAAATGTAATTTTACTAATAACATAATACACACTTTTTGTGTATTTAAAACAAGATCAAGAACAATTTCATGTGTGTTTCAACCACACCTTACTGCTTCTGAATTCAGCTTATACTACCAGATGATACAAACAAGTGGTCCAGTGAAACATCATTCTAAATTCTAACTTACTGTCTTTTGAGAATTTCATCTTAAAATATTCCTTTTTCGTAATCAGAAGTAACTTAGAGAAGGTTATTTCTTTAAGATATTATTTATTTTTAAGAAAAAGGTGAGGGAGAGGGAGAAAAACATCAATGTGAGAGAGAAATGTCAATAGGTTGCCTCTTGTACGACCACCCAGTGAGGACAAGCCTACAACCCAGGCTAGTGCCCTCGTCAGGAATCAAACTAAGAAACTTTAATGACCATTTTCACTTTGCAGGACAATCCTCAACCAACTGAAAGCCACATGGGTCAGGACAAGAAAAGCTTTTCTTGACATAATGATTTCTCTTTTGTTAAATATTCCAAGAATATGAAACTTAGAGCTCTCTGATATGCAGATTTTGAAAAATAATTTGAAACAGCTTTTAGTTAATAGAAGTTCTAAGATTATTTCATATTTTTAAATCTGTATTTCAATTATCTATTTTGTAGGAGAAGTAAAAGCATAATGCCAACAGCTATATTTTGGGAGAAACCTGTCCAAGGATATTTTGTGTGCCAGAGCCATCTCCATATTGGGGGAAGGGTCGGCTCTGTTACTATTTATTTCTTGCCCTTCACTGATGATGGCAAGGTTTGAACTTTGTTAAGTGTAAACAACAACAACCTCATCAACAGAAAAAGAGAGAAATGACTCCTTAATTCACTCCTTATAGTTATTCAAAAGTGGTAAAGTACTAGGAGAAAAATGAAAAATATCTCACTCAAATCAAATTAAATATTTTTGGAATGCTGTAAACCTCTGAGAGAGTTCCACTTTCTTTTAATAAAAGTCAGG
Source organism: Phyllostomus discolor (assembly GCF_004126475.2). NCBI lineage: Eukaryota > Metazoa > Chordata > Mammalia > Chiroptera > Phyllostomidae > Phyllostomus > Phyllostomus discolor. Next base: position 5,732 of record NW_023397523.1, read on the forward strand.
TTCTTTATCAACTAGTCTTTTATAGCACAGATTTTCATAGTGCACAGTTTCTCTGAAGAAATATGAAAGCCACATTTATTCTCTCTGCTATAGCCCACCTTCTTTCTTTTCCCAAAGTCAAAAACATACTACTGCTCATATTACTTTTTCCTATTATAAAACCTGAGACAGAAAAATATCTAATAGAAGTTGAAGCTTTATAACAAAGGTAATATTTTTAACTATTTTTCATCAGAGTGGAAGTCTTAGCTACTAGTATTATAATTCCATTTGTATCCCAGTGGCTAAGTATGATACTATTTATGATTACCTATTTCTTCTTTGATAACGTATACCATAATTATGACTTTATGTACATTTATTTTATAGTTAGAAGAATTTTTTGCCTTTTTATTATTAATTTAATATTTTATAAGTACTTATCTATTCAGAATGTCTAATAATAAGACCTGCATAAAAAATTCACATAGATATTTAATTATTATTATTTTATAGATAATGACATTTGTGTCCATATTGTGACTATAAATATTGAAGTATATTGCAGTGATATAAATTGTGTCTGTTACGTGTAAACATTTCATGTATAAGTCTAAAAATTACTTTTAAAAATGCCAGGCAATGATTTTCCAGAGTAGTGGCTTGGGGGTACTTTCAGCAACATATGTTTCCCACTGAGGTCAGTAGTTATTAGTTACCTAATTAAAGTGTGCAGAGAGTTCAACTCTTTTTATTGCATTTGGTTAACAGTTTGACATGCTATTTTCAATCCCCTTTTTCTTTAAATATTTGAATCAAAAGCAATAGAAGCTTCATTGTGATGCCTTGATTTTGAGCTTATTCTTTCACTTAACATGTAAGTAACTTATTGAAAAAGTCTCAGAGTTTTTACATACAAAAGACAGTGAAAAGGCAGAAGGAAATTTCTCTGCTTTCCCCCAATAATCTGTCATGCTCATTAAAACTCATGTTCACTGAATTATTGTGCAAACATATATGTACTCATTATCATTAATTACTAGAAACAATGTAAAGCCCCTCAACTCCTTACTGGGTAAGAACTGGGCGTCCCTATTTCTCCATATAATGGAATACTATTCAGTTAAAAAAAATGTATAAAACTACTGCTTCACATAGTATGGATTAATTTCAAATTTATTTTGTTAAGTAAAAGAAGCAAAATCAAAAGACAACAGGTACAAATTTTTATTCATGTGTCCTCCTGGCAAAGTCAAAACGACTAGAACAGAAACAGAATGGGGTTTTCAGGGGCTGTAATTGGATGGGGATTGTTGATTACAAAAGGAAATAAGGAATTTGTGTGAGTGATGCAGCAGTTCTATATCTTGGTGTAGTTCCACAAATGTGTGAATTCATCAAAATTACTAATTGTATACTAAAAAGTGAAATTTGGAGGTATATAAACAATACCTCAATAAAAATAATAATTTGTTTGAATACTATCAAAGTGAATCTGCTATAAGTTTAGCCTCCTGGTATCTTTTATTCAGGAATAAGTATAAATAAACACATACAGAAGAAGCATTGTTGATTTAACAGTACAATGACTATAAAAATGAGATAATGAGAGTTCTACTCTATGCCACTGTCCTTAATGCTTCATATGCATTATATCATTTAAAACTTACAAGTACTGTCTAGCCATTTTCCAGAAAAATTACATCTCTAATAGATTAAATTAACTTTACATATTAAACAAGTAAAATTTGGGAAAGGAGAGACTAATTCCAGCCTTTTTGCTAGTCTCGTTTTTGTTTCTTTTACTTAGTACATTTCCAGAAAACATTTTGCTTTTAGCTAATTATTGTATTTAAGAATAAAGGTATCTTTGAATCTGAGAAGATTCCTTTGAAATTATGTTCATAAAGAAATTGTTAGGCCCTGGCTGGCATAGCTCAGTGGATTGAGCATGGGCTGCGAACCAAAGCATCGCAAGTTCAATTCCCAGTCAGGGCACATGCCTGGGTTGCAGGCCACAGCTCTCAGCAACTGCACATTGATGTTTCTCTCTCTCTCTCTTTCTCCCTCCCTTCCCTCTCTAAAAATAAATAAATAAAATCTTTAAAAGAAGTTGTTAGAACAAGCCCTTTGATAAATGTAAAATATTCTTAATATAAAACCAGTGGAACATTATTTTCTTAATAATATAAAAACAGTTCATATAGAAATATGAAGCAAGGATATGCTTAACTTTTGTAGAAAAAGCTAAAATTTTATAATAGGATCAACATTTGATTTTTAATACAATTCACACTTCAGGCATTGAACAAAGATTTTACACTTACCAGTTAGATTAGTGTAATAATTATATGTCAAGTTGATAAGCTCCTGAATAATGAGGTTGAAGAAGGGGATAGCAGATCAAATCAAACTGCAAGAATAACAGAATTGAAATGGGATCCAAGTAGGGGCTATGATATGTGAATCATGATATTTAATTTCTAAATTTCATTTTTCATATATAAAAAGATTTCTCAGTTTTTCTGAAAGGCCAGTTTTATTTGTTATCAATTGTTTGCAAACAACACATGTTCAAGGTATAATTAAAAGAACTCAAGATTAGCCATGGAAAATAAAAATCATCATTGTAGATTTTTTATTACTATACAACTTATAGGAATAAAAGTTTTATGTGCCTGCATTAACATTAATAATTAATGTTTGTTTTTGTATTAAATAGTATGTATTTATATAGATGCTTGAAGATAAATGTTTCACATCTGCTTTTATGACAAACATTTGATAATATTTTAACTTCTTTTAATAAGTTTTGATCAGATTTATCCACTTCAAACTTTTCTCGGCTTTTCATACACATGATGAAAAAATGAATTAAGGTGTGTGAAATAAATGAATGTTAGTATATTGTGAATTGATTTAAACCAATTTGATCTTGTACAACTTTATTTTTTTGTTAATAATTATAAACACAAAAATTATTGAAAACCACTAGGATTACCTACATTCCTCCTAAATTTTTTGCTATTTATAGTGAAAGAGAATCTCCAACTATTCATTCTGACAATTACCATACATTTAAGTAGCTAAATGCTTGCTAGTAGGCAATCACTAAAATATTTCATTAGAACCTCCTCATTAACCTCAAGCAAGTCTTAGATCTCTGTCCCTTTAGATGTTGAGACAACTACCTGTGTAAATGCCCCCACAAAGAAGACACACCAGAATTCAAAGACTAGATTCCACTGCTCCCTTGTGAAGAATCAGGCATGTGGACTTCCAAGGCTCAAGGCTGGCATAGGATCACTTACATATGTCTCCTAGGGCTTTACCTATAAGTGTAGTAGTGATAGGTCTTGCTGTTGTATGGTCTGTTCAGCTGAGACCAGGGAGTATCTATCTCTAAAATAATTTTACCAGTCTGCATTTTTTACTGACCTTATCAATGAGAGCTCCTTTGTAATATTCAACATGCTCATTAATGGGTTATTCTTTTAACCACTAAAACCCATTTCTCACATATACCATGCTAATTAAGAGAATGCAAATTAAGAAAGTGCTGATTATGGTGGAGAAAATAGTACCACATTTTTATATGCTTTTTCTTTTTTTTGATTTTAATAATTAAAAAACTTAATTACAGGTAACATACAATGTTATATCAGTTTCAGGTGTACAATGCAGTGATTAGACATTATATAACTTATTACATGATCACTCCAATAAATCTAGCATCTACCTGAAACCATACATAGTTATAATAATATTATTGACTATACATATTTTCTACACTGTAATTCACAGCCCATGAGTACTCTGTAGCTACCAATCTGTACTTCTTAATCCCCTCATCTCCCTAACTGGTCCTCCCAGTCCTCCTCCTACTTGGCAAATGACAAAATGTTCTCTATATTTATGAGACTCTTTCTGTTCTGCTTGTTCAGTTATTTTGTCTTTTTAGATTCTACATATAAGTAAAATCGTATGGCCTTTGTCTGCTTCTGTCAGACTTATTTCAGTCAGCACAATACCCTCTAGACCCATGCGTGATGTTGCAGATGGTAAGATTCTTTTTTTAATGAATATTTCATTGTATATATGGACTATTTCATTATCCATTCATCTGCTGATGGACATTCAGGTTGCTTCCAAGGACCTGTCTTTGCCCATGGTTCACACTTTCCTAAAATCTCTCAAAGAAGCAGCACCTGGCCACAACATCCCCTGTACCTCTTGTTAAGTGGGCCCCAGGCCCAGAATACCTGCAGCTGGTCTCTCTGGGACTGGCACACAGCTTGGTTGGCCTCTCCTGGGCACCTCCAAGCACAGCACAAGCAGCAATCAGCTTCAAATAGCTTTGTAGCTCAGGCTGGGTAAACCCATAGGGCACAGGTGGTGGCTGCCCTTTCCTACACCTCCCTAGAGGCTCTAGAACCAGAATGCACTGGGGAGAGTTTCAGACCATGTTGAAACCCCATGCAAACATCTCCCCAAGCGACACTCTCAAGGAGCAGACTTGGAAAGCACCAGGGCACATGGAAATAAGTCCTTCTCCATGGGGTTGGCCCCTGCACAGGTGATCTTCCACAGTGGTCATAGTCCTCATAGCTGATCAGCCTTGGGGTAAACTTCCCACTGACATGCCAACAGCAATCAAGGCTCAACTACAACAGAAGAGTGTACACAACCCACATGGAAAGGGCATAGCTGGAGTGTCCAACCCAGATGATTAGTAAGGCTTTGCCATTGAACCCCACAGGACACCTACTACATAAGTATACTCTACCAAGCCTGAGAGATGTAGCATCTCTTTTTAACTACATCCTGGAGAATACAACTATCTGAAAAAGTACATTCTTTGAAATACTGAATGTACTTGGATTATAGCTTAACCTAAAAACCACAGATTGTCATAATATGTGATGAAGTGTTTTCAAGAATCACAGTTGATAATATTATGATGGGGACATGAATATTAAGAGTGTTAAGTATATTTTTTCTGTTTCTATTAATTTTTCAGTAACTTTGGATCAGTTTTCTCTGTAGAAAATAATCACTTTTAAACAACAACAAGCTTCATTTACCAAAATAAACAAAATGGTAATAGTTCGGGACTATGAATTGTTTTACTTAGAAATTGCCTTGTTTCTTCAGACTATCATTTTCCAAGATTAAAAATAATGAAAGCAAATAGATTTTCCATAAACTCATAGAAAAAGATTTTCAAAAATATTCAGGCTATATCTTTCAAACTATGTTGCATCTAATGAGCTGTTAAATATTAATTTAGGAATACCTAAGGTAAACAATGGTATTTTAAGCTTTTGCAACTTAAGAAAAATATTTGAAATAGAAGATATATATTGATGCGTGGGTCACCGGCCAGCAGTGATCACGGAACGCTGTGGATGGCTCGTCGAAAAACACGCGAGGAAAAAGACATGCACAGAGACAAACTAGTTTCTGTGAGGAAGTAGGGACGGAATGGCCAACCCCCTAGTGGGGGGCGTCCCGATTTACCATCCATACCTGCTTTTATTGGGCTCATTTTGCATAATAATTCAGGTAAAGTACAGTACTCATTAGGGGGAAGTAAGGAACCATAGAAAACAAGGAAATCTGCCTGTCTATTGAGTCGGGGTCAAAGAGCTGTAAGACTTTGAGGAACAAACTAACTTCCTCCTTGGACCCTTCTCATTCAACTGAGAGCATTCTAAACAAAGAAGGTTTCACAGTAATTTACATATTCTTTCTTAGGCCTGATCACCCAGGGAATCTGCCCTTTTCAGCACAGAGCTGCACAACCCTGTCATTGTTTCAGGCTTAGGTGGAGCAAGGGGACTAAGGCAATAAGGAGATTTTCTCCCAGACAATGAGAACTCAGGCTATGTCAAAGCCGATGAGTAAGGGTCCATCACCCCCTTTTGCTGCAGCCCCCCAAGTCCTTCTTTAGGGGGGCCTCCCAAAGTGATCGTGCCTGGCTTAGGTCGTTCCCCCTGTGGAGAATCTTACCCATCTTTGGCTAACCGACCAAGCTTTTTGGGGTTCAGTTATGAATAAAGCAGCAGAAGCAGCATTCCTGCCAGGGAGATAAGCTTTTGTCTCCTTGCTGGCTTACGGTTCCAAGGGCGTTCCCTTAGCCTTAGCCTAGGAGGGGGTTTCAGCTTCTGATACCACTCAGGGCGGTTCCCAACAATATATCAGTTTTTTTATAACAAACCAAGAAAAGAACCAGAGAAATGAATAGTTTCTTATAATAGAAATTTAATGCCAATGTGGATCCACTGAAGGAATCACACTGAGGGAAGTAGAAAGAAATGCACAACTCATAAATAATGTTTTCCTTTGTAGGTTCATATAATTAGATCAACTACCACAAGGGGGGAAATAACCTTGCAAAAGTATTCGATTATTGATATTAGGACAGTCAGAAATGTAGCAAATTATCCTAGAAATACTATTTCTTAGTATTTTCTGATTAGTTTTTAGAAACTCTATTTCTTCAATTAGAAGCCTGAAGTTAAAGCATGTATTAGAAGGAAGACATGGGACACAATATATCATCACTGGCATTTTCATTACAAAAACCACCATATCTCTGGACTTCACTTTCATCATTTTTTAAAAAAAATATGGACTATTGTTCAAGGTAGCTCAATAAATTCTCACTTTTCATGTGCTTTCTCTCTTCCAAACATGTACTGATGGTTCATGTAATGGTTCATAATACAAAAACAGAAGGTTAAATGACAGAAATGGACTCCGCAACAAGATAAACACTTACAGATGCTATACAAAATCAGAATACACCATAGTGATTAGTGCTGAAGCAACTTATGCTTCAATTTCATTCCAGAAGTAGGTGGAGACATGTAGGAATTTAGTGAGGATGAGGAATGAGATCTAGTTCTATGTCTTGAAAGCCAAAGATGGAGAATGGGATGAAAGAGCTAAGAAAAGGCCCTTCTCATTTGTGTAAAAGAGTCACATAGCAAATATTGCAAAGCACAGCCTTCCCTCAAGCTTGAGACAGTAGGACAGGACTACGCTAAGCCATATTAGAGCCCAAGGCAAAAGAAAAAGTGTGTGCCCTGACACACACTTAGTAAAGTGTCCTCCTATATTTTGACCAAGAAAAAAAAGTGACTAAGTGCTTCTGACCAATCAGAAAACATAATGGTATATAAAGCCCTATGTTACCCAATTCATTTTCTAGTCATTGTGACCTCAAAAATCCAGAGGTATAAGATTCTTGGAAAAAAACTGTTCGTGATGCACAATAATTTGAGGTAATAAAACAATCACTCTGTCCTTCTTTCCTTGTTTATAATTTTTACAGTTTTCATTTTATAGTTGTTAACTACAAAATTCTATTAATTTTTTGCATATTGCATTTAATACTATATTTTTTATTGTTATTCTTAGAGGTGTTCCAATTTTTCCCTGTTGCTCTCCCATGCCCTACCCATTCCCCCACTTCTGCAGTCAATCCTCACCCTGTTGTCCATGTTCATGGGTCCTTTATACTTATTCTTTGACCAGGCCCTTTCCTTTCTTTCATGATTACTGAGGGTTTTTTTTTTTTTCTAGTTGTTGTTGTTACCATGTGGAATTTTGCATACAAAGAGAATGCCTCAGTATCCTCTCCTAGTCCTAATTCTGGCCCTGCAGTAGGATATAGACACAATCCTGTAAATATTATATACACAGAGTTCTCCCTTGGCTTTTTGACTCCATATTTTCCTTATTACCACTATGAGCTTCAAAGGGGCTTTATTTGATCTTATGGATCTCTGTAGAGCAACCTAGGGCAGATCAAAGTTTAGCATAGCAGTTTATGCATCATTGCTGGTGTTGGAACTTTGTTAAATCAACATTTGTTAAGTAGAGCCCTTGGAGATCAGATAAGAAAACAATCTCAAAAAACTCTAGGGAAAGTGAAATAAAGAAGTTTATAACTCTATGCAGGTTTTGGAGCAAGTATACACAACTCAAGGGGACATACTAAAAGGTTAAGTCATGGTGCTGGCAGAGAGAACAGGGCAAGACCTGAGAACACACATTTATTAGAGTCCAAGAGTTCCTAGACTAAGGCTGGATTGGTGAATTCAAACCAAAAAGAGTAAGGTTTTGGCAAATTCCTAGGTGTCTACCTAAGTGTCACACAGGGATGACCCTGGGAATACACCGGAGGATGTTTATCACAAGGGCATTGGGGTAATCATATGAGGAGCTGATATTTATATGTGCCTTTGTAAGCTGCTTTTTAGAGTGCACTCATGGGATAGGCTGATGTCAGTTCAAGTCTACTTGGTCACACAAAATAGGTACTTAGGCAGCAATATTATAAATTAGTTTAGCTAAACTCTCACAATGGGAAACTAAGGTTCTTCTAATGTTTTCTGTCTCTCAGAGAAGTATATGGTTCTCATTTTCATCACACAAAATGGTTCTCCAGGCATCATATCGATTTTCTAAGCAGTCCCATTTTCCCTATTTTTAAGGATCCACTTCTCTTGTCCTATTAGCTAGATGATACTGATGAGATCATAACTGTCTATAGACTAGGAGGCTACAATACACAGTCTATGTTCCAGTTGATCATATGCACAGCTGCAATGCAGGTGTGTAATTGCTGTAGTAAAGACAAAGTGAATCTTTGGGAAAACCAGCAATCTCTGTCATACATTTTGAGCAAGTAATTAATATACATGTAATTAAGAAACAACTGGATTTAATATGAAATATATATTTGTGTTAGAAACATTAAAGTAAAACTAGTTGCAAATAAAAGAATAGAAGAAGTGATGATCAATGGTATTAAAGTATCTATGAGATAATAAAGATAAACATTTAATAAAATAGATCATTTAAGCAAATAAACTAAATGGTTTGATTTTATATAGGGAGAGAAAATAACATGTACCTTATATAGAATATGTTTATTACTTCCAATCCAGTAGGAATTGCAAATATTAACAAATTTCTAATTTAAAATAAATACATGAACAATTAAATACTTAACTAAAAATAGAAACAATTAAAAGTAAAAACTGCATGCTTTCAAATTAGAAAGCACATGCCTAAATATGTGTATGATATGTGAACTCCTCTAAAATAAAACACTTTTGTAGGTAGAACAATGTGTCCCTCTTCCCCAGGATGCCTGAGTCTTAGCCCTTGTGTCTGATTTAGGTTATATGGTTTAGATGAAAAGGATATTAAATTGGAAGATAAGATTAAATACGCTGAGCAGTTGATCTTAAAATAGGGAGATTATCCTCGATTAATGTAATCATAAGACTCCTTGATAGTGGAAGAGAGTAGCAAAAACAAGGAGTCAGTTGGTGAGAGATACAACAACAGAAACAGTGCCAGCAAAATGCTATTTTGCTGACTTTGAAGTGCAAGAAGCAGGGCAAAGCCAAGAAATAAGGGTAGTTCTTCAAGCCATATAAAGCAAAGAAATGAATTTTCCACTACAGCCTCCAAAAGGGAATAAAGCTTTGTAAACAGCTTGACCTTGCCTTGTGAGAAAGGCAAGTCATTTTTGATGTCCTAATGTGTAAGAAAATAAATGTGTGTTGTTTTAAGCCACCAAAATTATGGTAACTTGTTACTGAAGCAAATAGCAAACTAATATACTATTTATGACTGGTTTAAAATCAGGTTGTTATATATCAATCTTATAGGATACTACTAATCTGTGCTTATATAAAAATAATTAAATATAGGTGACTGGTAAAATAAATAACAATGGTGTGGATTAAGTGAGTTATAATTTTCAACTCAAGAAGCTACACAGACTATGATCTGAAGAGCATCATATTTCCTTCACTTTGTCTCAAAAACTGTGTAAAAATAATAAGAAAGTTGAATAAAAGAAATGTAACTTTCATTGTTAGAAAAATTAGAACACAACTAAACACACCTGAAAAGCATCACAATGTTGGTAGAACTGCAGCCAAATGGAATGAGCCTGAAATAGTACTGATTGTTTTAGGAAGCAGAAAGTATTATGGCAATCAATCTCAAAAGTCACCAGAAAAACAGGCATTTGGAAACTGATGGCCATGTCTACTGGGAATCCCTTTTGTCTATAAGGAAAAGACAATGGCATAGAGCAACAAGAATTTGTCTGGAGCCAGTTTGTGTTTTAGAAACCGGAGGCAACACAGTCACACAGTCAGGCCCTATATTCTTGCTGAAGTCCATCTCCTTCTTAGAGCATAGAAGAGTTGTGATTGTGCTATTGTCCTCCCTCGGCTGCTAAGAAGTATTGACCATTTAACCCTCAAAATCCTGGGGCAAAAGAAAAATTACAATAACTTGTCACATGGCACAAATGTTTTCCAAATGATAGTCCTATAAATATGGAATCTAAGGAATGTTCCCCTCCTTCAATAGTGAATACTCAACATACAGTACAAAAGACATTACAGGGAAAGACAACTTTTATAAATAGAAAAAAATAATTACTAAAAACATTGTGTTACACCTTGATGAAAATGGAGATTTAAGATAATATGCTTAATACAGTAATCACCTTTGTGAATCAGCATAAATCAGCAATATAAAACTCAAGAAAAATAGTAAAATAACAGATGTTTGAAAAGTGTGACTGAATGAGCTCAGGAAAATGTGAATGTTTTTCATTCAACAAATATTTTATTAATTATACAATTACTAAGAACCTGACAAATGACAGGTACTGTGTGAGAAACTTACATATATCAGGAAACAAAAATGACAAATACACATATCATGATGGATTTTATATGATGGAGGGAATGTAGAACAGTTAATAGTTACATATAATAAATATTAAATAATGTACTACATAAAAAGCAAGAAATAAGATGGAAAACATAGCCACTATAACAGGATGAGGGTAGGGGGCTGGCAATGTCATTGAAGTATTGATAAGATGAGATTTGAGCATAGACACAAAGGGGTGAATGAATTTGAAAAGTAGATTAACAGCAAAAGCAACATCCTGGCAATGAAACCAAGTAAAAGATTTTTTGAAGGCTGTGACTTACTTTATTTGTTTAAAAATAAACATGCTCATTGCTTCTCAGCCTTTTGGCTAAGATCAAATGTAGTAAAAATAAACATAGTAAACCATTTGTTTTCAGAAACATTGGGGCTGTAGTCACACAGACTGACATCAACCAGGGCAACTGGATCTTCCGTGGGGCAAATGGCATGCTGAAGACCAGAGCTTCACCCCATACTTTAAACATTCTTAATGTGATTTTTAATATTCTATTGACAGATATCTGGGCTTTATTTTTACACATATCTCAATTAAAAACACCACCACAATTATTAGGCATTTCTGTCTTTCAAGTGGGTGTTAAGACACAGATTCAGACCTGTCTGGTGTAGCTCAGCAGACTGAGTGCCAGCCTGTGAACCAAAGGGTCACTGGTTGGATTCCCAGTTAGGGCACTTGCCTGGGTTGTAGCTCACATCCCAAGTACAGGGCACATGAGAGGCAAACACACACTTATGTTTCCCTCTTTCTCTTCCTCCCCCTTTCTCTAAAAATAAGTATATAAAATCTTTAAAAAATGTAGATTCAAACTGTGGTGAGGTATCTCTTCTTGACTTGCAGATGGCTATATCCTCATTGTGACTTCACATGAACTCTTCTTTGTGACAGTGGAAAGAGGGAAATATATTTGGTGTTTCTTCTTATAAGGATGTTAATCCCATGGGACCAGTGCCCCATTCTAAGGATTTCATCTAACACTAATTACCTTTCAAAAGCTCCACCTCCAAATATTATTACATTTGGGATTCAACATGTAAGTTTGGGGTGGGGGGCACAGACTTTGAGTCCATTTCAACAAGTCTCCCTTCAGGTAACTGGATATGGTCTTGAGTGTGAACCATTTAATGATGAACAGCAGATACTGTGTGTACTTTGAGGGATCTTCTCTAGAACAAAGAAAATCCACTTTTGATGTATATTGGATGTTTGGAACTAACTCTAAGCTTGAATATAGATCAAGAAGAGACCTTATGTTAATCATGCCTACAAGGCCACTTCCCTAAGATGTGGTTTTTTAAACTTTATTTTACTTTGGAATAGCCAGAAGAAAGCATTAAAACATAGGTTGTAGGACTATACTCTGAGTTTCTGACTCAGAAGACACTTATAGCTTAGAAATACAAGAAATTTAAAAAGATGCAATTAATTACTATCTTTACAGCTTAACAACATAAATATTATAAAGCAAAAGAAAACAATAAAATACAGAGAAGTAGATAGGAACATTTTAATGGTAAAGGTCTTCAGTGTCCTCTCAATCAATGACAAAGTTAAAAAATATAAAGATAATGTAAGATATATAAAAGCTAAATTAGCCATATATGAGAAACTTACAGCTAACATCAGACTCAGTGGGCAAAAATTTAAATCTTTTCCAGTAAGATCAGGAACAAGACAAGACTGTCCACTTTCACCACTTCTATTCAATCCAGTACTGAAAGTTGTAGCCACAGAGATCAGACAAGAAAAAGAAATAAAGCATCCAAATCGGAATGGAGGAAACAAAACTCACTGTTTGTAGATGACATGATAGTGTACATAGAAAATCCTAAAGACCCCACCAAAAAACTGCTTGACCTAATAAATGAATTTGGAAAAACAACGGAATACAAAGTCAATATCCAGAAATCAAAGGCATTTCTGTACACCAACAAAGAAACAGCAGAAGCAGAAATCAAGAAAAGAATCCCATTGGAAATAGCAAAAAGAAAAATAAAATATCTAGGAATAAACCTAACCAAAGAGGTAAAAGACCTGTATTCAGAAAACTACATAACACTGAGGAAAGAAATCAAGGAAGACACAAACAAATGGAAACATATACCGTGTTCATGGATTGGAAGAATTAATATCATCAAAATGTCCATACTACCCAAAGCAGTTTACACATTCAACGCAATACCCATTAAAATACCAACGGCTTATTTCAAAGACATAGAAAAAAACACTTCAAAAATTTATATGGAATAATAAACGACCCCGAATAGCTGCTGCAATTTTGAGAAAGAAGATTAAAGTAGGGGGGATCACAATACCTGACACTAAACTATACTACAAGGCCGCTGTAATCAAAACAGCCTGGTACTGGCATAAAAACAGGCACATGGACCAATGGAACAGAACAGAGAGCCCAGAAATAAACCCAAGTTTCTACAGTCAATTAATATTTGACAAAGGAGGCAGCAACATAAAATGGAATAAAAATAGCCTCTTCAACAAATGGTGTTGGGAGAACTGGACAGCTACGTGCAAAAAAATGAAACTCAAGCACTGATTTACACCTTATACAAAAATAAATTCAAGGTGGATAAAAGACTTAACTATAAACTGTGACACCATTAAAGTCCTAGAGGAGAACATAGGTAGGAAAATCTCAGATATTTCACACAGAAACGTTTTTACTGACATGTCCCCTAGAGCAACGGACATAAAGGAAAGAATAAACAAATGGGACTTCATCAAAATATAAAGCTTTTGCATGGCTAAAGAAAACAGTATCAAAATAAAGAGAGAACCAATTGTATGGGAAAACATATTTGCCAATGATACCTCAGACAAGGGTTTAATCTCCAAAATATATAAAGAACTCACATGACTCCACTCTAAGAAGACAAGCAACCCAACTAAAAAATGGGCAAAGGACTTGAACAGACACTTCTCAAAGGAGGACATACAGAGGATCCAAAGACACATGAAACGATGTTCAATATCACTAGTTATCAGAGAGATGCAAATTAAAACCACAATGAGATACCACTTCACACCAGTCAGAATGGCCATCATAAACAAAGCAACAAACAACAAGTGCTGGAGAGGTCGTGGAGAAAAGGGGACCCTAATGACTGTTGGTGGAACTGTAGGCTGGTACAACCACTATGGAAAGCAGTATGGAACTTCCTCAGAAAACTAAAAATGGATCTGCCTTTTGACCCACAATTACACTGCTGGGACTATATCCTAAGAACACTAAAACACCAATCCAAAAGAACCTTTGCACCCCAATGTTCATAGAAGCACAATTTACAATAGCTAAGTGCTGGAAGCAACCTAGATGACCATCAGTAAATGAATGGATCAAAAAACTATGGTACATTTACACAATGGAATTCTATGCAGCAGAAAGAATGAAGGAGCTCCTACCCTTTGCAACAGCTTGGATGGAGCTGGAAAGCATTATGCTAAGCAAAATAAGCCAGGCAGTGAAAGACAAATACCATATGATCTCACCTTTAACAGGAACCTAAACAACAAAAGAAAGAAACAAGCAAAATATAGTCAAAGACACTGAAATAGAGGACAGGCTATCAGTGACCAGAGGGGAGAGAACAGGGAATTTCAGCGGAGAATGGGATGGGTTTACAGGAACAAATTTAAAGGACACATGGAGAAAAACTAAGGGGAGGGTGGTAATGGGAGGGAAGTGGGGAGAGATGGGTGGGTGGGCTGGAATGGGAGTAAAAGGGAGAAAACTGTACTTGAACAATGATTAAAATAAAATTTTTTTAAAAAGCTAAATTGCCAAACAATTAGGTAAACATCAATAACTATATGAAAACAAGGATAAAACTTATTTTTAGTGGCAACAGAGCATTCATGATGATTGATCATAGGTTATAAAATAAACTAAAATAAATAAAGTAGGTAGAAAAGATATTTTCACAATGTGATAAAATCAGAGAAAACCAGAAATCAGAAAAGCCCCTCTTTCAAGGAAGTTACACTAAACACAATAACTATATCCCCTCCAAGTATATTTTGGGTGAAATTTAAAATGGTACAAAATGGAAGGGCTAGGATTATGTGAAACCTAAATATAAGAGTCATGTCATAGTTAAATCAGTGTTGGGACAATTTAAAGCCTTGTGTGTTGGTAGTAATAAAATGTGTAATGAAATTATATTAAACATTAAATATAATATATTAAAACACAATAGAGTAAGCATAACTGAAAAAAAGGAAGAGAAGTAATGGTAGATGATAATACTAGATGGCATAGTAGATTATATAATACAGTTTATAATTGGTGTTACTGGATTAAAGGTGCCCACTTGCCTGTGTGCACAAACCCCAGTAGAACATGAACAGGAGTTTGCAGCCAAGAAAATAAGAATTTATTAGTCAAGACATGGTGTAAAGACCAGACTCACAGGTAAACTAATGTATGCATATTTGGTTCCCTAATGGCTCCCAGAGGATGACTTATATAATGAGAAAAATCATTAATCAATGTAGCTATGAGAGTTGGGGTTATGGGTTCCCCTATTGGTTGAGGCCAAGGTAGAGAACAGTGGATGCTTGTCTCAGGTCCTGATATAAACTATGGCATCAGTTCTGTCTGATTTCATGGGGTATGGTTTTTAGGTCATTTTACTTTCATGGGCCTGGGTCTGAACCACAACTGAATTCAGGATGTTACCTTTAGCTTGACTAAAATTCTTGTTCTGTAGTTAACATATATGAGGCTTTCTTGTTAAGACAGTTTCATGCTGATCAGAATCTGATGTCCTAAGGATTTAACAATCAAGGAAGAGAATAGTCAGGCAGAAAGAAGGTGTCATGTGAGATGGAGTTTCTGCTCCATTACATTGGTAGCTCAAGTAACAGCATCACCTTGTGACCCATAGTAATGGTCACCTAGCCCAAGGGCAAACACTGATATATTTTTATGAGGAAAATTACTTACGAAAGAAGGCATAATAGTTCCAATACCCTAAAAGTCTCCTATGTAACTCTCTTATAGAATCGGGCACATTCTCATTCAACATCTTGGTTCTCCTCACACATATCAACATTGATCAACTGAAACAAAGGCACAAATGGCAGGTTATAGGTGCACAAGGGTCTCCACTCAGTCAAGAGCCTTATGTCCTCTGGGTTGCACTCAACCCACTCAATCTAGCAGATTGTTTAATAATCTTTCTGAGTAGCATGGCTAGACATGGCATATGTTGCTCTCAAATTCCTGAAACGTCAACTGCAACAACCAGTCTTGACAATTTTAGGTTAAATTGGATATTTCACACTCATAAGGTTGAAACAGGCACATCTAGCACTAGTTTTCTCAAATGTAGAAAAGCTACATAACCGAAAACTCAGCATGACAGCATCAAGAGCAACACTTGCATGCCTGTTTTTGCAGATGTTCAGGAACTAGTTATTAGCGCAACAACCTGCAGCTCAGTGTGAGGGTGTGAGGCCAAGGAGTGGTACAGAGGTTCACAATGACTTAAAAATCTGAGTTCCATATAAGAATCAGTATTTATTCTAACAGTTTCATGAGTTCAAGTTTTAATTTACCAAAAGGGAGACATATTAAAAAGAATCATCAGGCTGAAGAAAACCCTTCACTTTGGTTTTTATTCTGTGTTTGTTTTTAATACTCCCCTAGTGCAGATGCAGCTTATCAATCAGTGTTTTTGTCTTTACTATAAATAAATGTTGCCTAGTAACACAGCTGAAATCCTACCTTTATCAGATTTCTAGTATGTGGAAGAAGGCAAATTTAGGGCCCATTTGCACTGAGATAGAATGAAAGAGGAGAAAACTTTGTTGATATCTTTACTCATACCTAACATGTATAATGACTCTACATTTGAAGAGTCTTTTGGATCATAAGATGTGTGGAGATACCGGCCAGTAGTATCCATCTCGGCTGTGGATGTTCGTCAAAACACGAGGAAAACATACACAGAGACAACCAGGTCCTGTGGGAGAATAGGAACAGAAGGGCCACTCCTCACGTGGGGAGAGCCCCGTGTCCATACCCAAGCAGATTTTTATTGAGAAAACAGACTTAGTTTGTGGATTCACAGTCTGGCAGAAAAGATCAAAAGAAGTAGGTGACTTACAAAGGTGCAGACAGCATCCCCCCCGCTGTGATTCTGGGCAGAGATTGGGGTTTTATCTAACAGGGCTCAAAGGGTAGTTTTGGTTTCCTGTCTGTGCCTTTAAATTCCAAGATAATAACATCCTCCAGCAAACAGATCTCACAGGATCTTGCATATTCTATGTTCCAGGCCTGATTACCCAGGGGGGTTTGCCGTTTCCGCTCTGGGCTATTTTGCCCCTGCAGACCTGAGAAGGGCAGGAGACAGAGGCAGCCAGGAGACTTGGATTTCTCACATCCAAGAACAAAGACTCAGGCTTTGACAAAGCCAAAGGGGGCAGGGGTTGATATTGATCACCCTGTTATTTCCACAGCCCCGTGAGTCTTGTCCCTGTCATTCCTTCGTGAACGCATCTGCCTTAGATTCATTCTCTATCCAAGAGAATTGTTACCCACTATTGACTGCCATTCAAGCATGAAAAGGAATGAGACATATGAACAGGAAGCGTTCATGCCAGGGAAATAAGTTTTGTCTCCAGTGGCTCCTGGTCTGGAGGTCTTTCACTTAGCCTAAGTCACGGGGGGTTACAGCTTCCTGAGACCAGGCGGGGTGGTCCCCAGCAAAGTTGCTCCTAGGTTTTAGAGGAGGAAAATAGGAAAAAAATTTGAAGCAAAAATGTGATAAAATATTTAATAACATAAATAACATAATATTTCGCCAATGTAAATGTAAAGCAACATCTGGACAATACGATGCACCCCCCCGCCCTTTTCCTCCCAAATTTGGGGAAAAGGTATGTCTTATAGTCTGAAAAACATGGTGATCATTCACTGGACCACCATCATGTCTTGTAAAATATGGAGATTAGGAAGGCCTGTTTAGAGGAAGTTGTGTAAGAGAGAAGGAGAGTTCATGGAGTCCTGAAGCAAAGTGGTGATATCCTCAGAGACAGATTTCTCAGGAAACTAATAAAGCTTAAATTTCAGGACTCCTAATTAGGACAAGTAATCTCCCAGCCCAGTGTCCACATAAGGAACTTCCAAACCTGTAGAGAAGTTTTATGAGTTTATTTGAGACAAACAGATAACATATGGCAGGAGGCAAGATCTGAAATGCTCTGAAGATAACAGTTTTGCAGCTTGTTTTATGCATTTGAAATTAAGTAGGTAAAATAAGGAAGATTACAGGGAGGTGGTAAAAAGTAAGAAAGAGACTGAAGTAAAGAATAACTAACAAGATTATGTGATTTCTTGAACAGGGTCATGGCTTATTTCAAAGATGTTTTAACCTAGATTCACAGAAACAATGGACAATACTTGCTTATGGCAAAGATAAACCTTTTACTAAAAAGTTTTGCCTGAAGCAGGACCACTCACCCTGACCAGCACATTTGAAATTTATGATGAGATCACCCTTTGAGGTTACTTTTCATAGAACTCTCTTTTTGCCCACAACTGAGAGATGCCTGAACAACTTTATACTAAAAACTTATTTTTTTTCTGAAAATATTACCTAGCTTATAGAAGCTTTAGGTACTCATCAGCAGCATTTTAGTTTATTTTGGTACAGAAAAACAAGGCAACTCCCAGAACAATAAATACAATAACATTGACTACGTTAACTTACTGCAACAGAGAACACATCCAAAATAGAAACTTCAACAGGGATTACCACTTGATTAAATGATCATAATTCACTGTCATTTCCCAAGTCCAATCCTTATTCAGTACAACTCAAAAATAAACTAAATGGGGATTTCTATGGATAAATTAACCAATATAGTATAAGTTTCTTTTTAGAATAATAGCCCTTGCCCCATAAATCAATAAGCTAATATGGATAATATACCAGTAACCAAGTGAGTCTATTAAAATCCTGTATTCAGGCAGAGGAAAAGTAATCAAAGAATGGATTTGAGGTCCAAAGGACCAAATACCAGTCTGTAGCAATCATGAGTGAAAACTCTGTTGCTAGATCATGCTCACTCTCTATCTTGATCTGTAGAGCACTATTATTCTGAGTCCCAAGCCATTTTCACTTACTTAGACCCATGTCAAACAATCCCTGAACAATTACCATGGTGCACACTTCACACATCTCTGGGAAACACAAAAAGGAGGAATTATAATATGCACTTATTATGTTATTGTAGGAAACTTTATCTTTTCTACACAGATATTAACTTCATGGGGTGTCTGGAATTGTGAACTGACTAATTTCTGAGAAGTGGGCAAGATGCTTTAAGTCTCAGAGTAATTCATGACGAACCTCTGCTTGACAGATCTAGATTCTTTGTTTAGTTTTGTACAACTTGTTATCCTTTTAGAATCCAATTGGACTTTAATGAGTTGTCTATTTCTTTCAGATGTAAGAATTCCATGATCAATTAATAGTGTTTGTATTTAAATGAAGTTTTTTGGCCTCTGTTACCCTGCAGTTACACCATTCCAAATATGACCATGGAACCCACCACAATACTGGTGCCTTGTAGCAACTCATATGCCTGCCAATAAAACACCACCTCAATAAATTTCAACATCATCATTCTCATAAAAAATGCAGTTCTCCATACTTTGATGAAAGCAATACCTTGAAACCAATACCTTTGGGGACATTAGATAGGAACTATGTAGCAGTAGATTGCACATCTTAAATATATTTTGACATTCATAAATAATACATTTTTCTGTTTCTTCCACTACATTAGTCCAAGTAATTCCTGGCATCTCATAGTTATTTAGTGAGAGATAATTTTGAATCCAAAGCTCAGTCAGCCAACAAACAACTAGAACCGTGAACAATGTTTTTTTCTAGTTGGAATATTAAATTCTCAGTAAATGTACTCTTTAAAAGCTTGGCTTTACTGAAGTTATGTTTATTTCTCTTTGGTCAAATGCTTTCAGAATCCATAGTTACAAATAGCATTCGTGGATTTATTCTAATATAAATTAGCAAAGCCTTACAATGCTGTTCCTTTATTTTTTTCTCCGGTGTTAACTTTATAATTGGCCCCTTGGGGAATGCTGGATTCTGGGTCTCATTACAGATCTGAATAAAATGACAAAACTAGAGTTAGTGGAGGTGTGCATGAGAAGATTTAACTGCTCTAGGGCTTGTTTTAGAGTGTTCACGCAAGGCAAGAACATCACAGGACCCTGGGAAAGCAACATTGCTTCTGCTGGCAAGGGAGGTATAGACAGCAGATTTTTTTTAAAAGTCCAGCACTAATATTACTCCCTATGCAACCATTTCTGCTTTCATGTTCATACCCTTTCATATACTTTATTCATTTCCTAAACTTAACATGCAATAATTTCCTAAAATAATAACAGCTAAACTTCATTAAGTAATCTTTTAAATACTATTTTAAGTGTATCACATGTATCAACTCATTTTTACCTTTCACAAAACCTTATAAAGTATTATTATTAAAATGAAAAAACTTAAGCAAAGAGATGTCAAGTTTCTCAAAATTACAAAACTAGAAAGTAGTAGAATGAAAAAATAAGCCAAAGTAGCCCAACTCTTACATTTACCCACTATGATAATGCTTAGAGTTCATAAGGCATTCTAATTCATAAACCCATAGGATCAAATTTTAATTTCAGCTTTCAGGTATATTATCAGAATATGGAATTGATAAGACATTATTTAAATGTAGTCATAAAATGCTTATTGTCTTTCACTTGAGCTGAGAAATTGGGGCTTTGAGCTTTCCGTTCTCTTTCTTTAATATGTGTAGTAGAGAAAAAGGAACCAGCTTATTGCAGAAATCCCTTGGATTCTTTTTATCTTTTATATCTTTCTGTGGAATGGCTTCACTTGGACTTTATTACAGCTATCCACAGGTGGTAATTTAGTTCCTTTGCCAATGCATGCAATGGGATGCTGTGAATCCCTATCTTAATTACTTTTTTAAATAAAAGAATCCCAAACCAAGCCAGATGACCAATCCAGACATTGACCATACAATGGAAGACAGTTTGGAAGACAGTTGTTTTTACTCTCTTTCTCTCTCTCTCTCTCCATATATATATATGTAAAAACAATGGTTATATATATATATAACCAATTTATATAGATCAGACTACTTAATTTTAATAAACATATTTTCGGAAACAATTAGAAAGGGATATTGTATATCTTACTAAGACACTGTAAAGTTGGAGAAGAGGGTTTGAAGTTAAGTTACTTCAAGTTAAGTTAAGTTCAAGAGGCTTTGATGGTGAAAGATGGCTATCATAAAATGGGGAATTCTCCCAACAAAGGCATCAGGAGATACTGAGCAATCAGGAAACAAGACACAACGCATATTTTAAGGAGAACAAAGGACCATATGCCGATCTATTTCTATATATTATGAAGAAACATTTTATAATACCCATCATCAGGTAATTGATAAGAAATAAAATCCAAGTAAAATAATGACATAAGGTTACATTTTTTTTAAATGGATAGCATATTTAGTTTCACACACAAAAATCTAGCATCTTGCTTAATTAGAAATAGCAGAAGTAGTGTCAATGAGTTCAGCAGAATCTAAATATACTTTTCAACCAGCAATTTTTTTTCAACAATGCCCTGGAAGTTCTAGCTTATATCACCTGGTAAGAAAACACAATAATTGATACAAAAATTTGAGAGAAATAGTTTTAGTGATCATTAGCTGCAAATAGTTTTTTGATAATTGAAAAATTCAAGAAGGTTAATTAAATAATATAATCCAAAAGAGCAAGAAACTAGAGGAAGTTCTGTGGTTAAAAATAAAATACTATTGCCTTGGCCAGTGTATTATCCCATAAACTGAGAGGTTGTAGATTCAATTCCTGGTCAGGGCACATACCTGGATTGTGGGTTTGATCCCTGGTCAGGGTGTGTGTGGGAGGCAGCCAGTCAGTGTTTCTCTCTCATATTGATGTCTCTGTCTCCCTCTCTCTCTTAAAAAAATACTATTCAGGAGTCAACAACCTCCTATAGAAACAACCACCTATTACAAGATAAAAATAAAACATTTGACTATACTAATAAAAATGATAAAATGTATTTAAAAATAAAACTAGAATATATAATTTCTATAAAATTTTCCTAAAATATTTTAAAATCTCCTTAAATAAATAGAGTAGAACAAAGACATATTTAAGTTAGGTTTGTAGACAGGAAGATTCAACATATAAATGTCAATTCTCCCTATGTTAATTGATACATATAATATACTCTCAATAAAAATAACTAAAAGAGATCTTGGCTGGAAAAGGTGACTACAACTTTTATAGGAATGAGGGAATCAAGTAAAAATATATGGGAAAATTCTAAAAATTAAAAATAATAAAGCAATGCTACTCTTAACAGACAACAAATTATATTATGCCATAACAATTAAATCCATGATGCTGATACATGAAGAGGAAAATCAATCAATTAAAACTAAAATTTTAAAATATCTTCAGATGCATAAATTATTTACAACATGATAAAATTGGTGTTTATGATAAATGGGAAATGATGAAATATTCAAAAAAGTAATGCGTGCATCTTCATATTAATTTAACAGAAACATTATTCTGGAACCCCATTTCACCCCAAAACTGAGATAAATTCTAATTAAATTAAAGTAATATTAAAAATAAAAAGGAGAACGCGAGGAAGAATAAGAAAGAGGAGGAGCAGCAGTAGAGGAAGACAAGAGGAAGGAAGAGGAGAGGAGGATATAAAGAAATAAAATCATTGAAGAAATAGTAGTAAAGTTTTTAATCTCAGAATTTGGAAGTCTTCAATAACAAGACAAAAATGAAGAAAAATTCCAGAAATGTTATGATTGAAAAATTTGATATATAATATTTTCTTAAATAACTGACTGTGGCAAAAAATAAATCACATTGCAACACCTGAATTAAAGACAAAACCAAACTGGAAAAAATAACAAGAATAATTTCACAGAAGATAAAGAAGTTGAAATAAATCAGAAAAATGCATTGGCAGCTGATCCTTCAAGGAGGTTGGAGGTTAGTAGTAAGTGGTCACAGCCAGTCTTTGTAGCTAAGTGGTCTGGATAATCCCTCCCACTGATTGCCAACAGCAGCCAAAACTCAACTACAAGAGGAGTGTGTACTCAGCCCATAAAATGGTGCACCTCAATACCTAGTGTGGATGATAGCAGTGGCTGTGCCCCTGGACCCTACCGGACACCCGCTGCATTAGGCCACACTACCAAGATATGGAACTGAAGCAACTCTACCTAATACATAGAAACAAACACAGGGAGGCTGTCAAAATGAAGAGACAAGGAAACATAGTCCAAATGAAACAACAGATCAAAACTCCAGAAAAAGGGCTAAACAAAATGGAGATAAGCAATCTATCAGATACAGATTCAAAACATGGTTATAAGAATGCTCAAGGAACTTAGTCAGGACCTTAACAACATAAAAAAGATCCAGTCAGAAACAAAGGGTACACTAGTTGAAATTAAAACAAAAAATTACAGGGAAACAACGGTAGAGTGGCTGAAGCCAAGAGTCAAATGAATGATTTAGAAGATAAGGAAGCAAAAAACAACCAATCAGAACAAGAAAATAGAATCTTAAAAAACAAGGTAGTGTAAGCACCCTGTGGGACAATGTTAAGCAATCCAACATTTGTTTCATGGGGTACCAAAAGGAGAAAAGAGAGCAAGAAATTGGAAATCTATTTGAAAAAATAATGAAAGAAAACTTTCCTAATTTGGTGAAGGAAATAGACATGTAAGTCCAGGAAGCACAGAGAGTCCCAAACAAGATGGATGCAAAGAGGCCCAACCTACGTCATATCATAATTGAAAGTCCAAACTTTAAAGATAAAGAGATGGGAGGATGGATGTGGGAGAATGGGTGAGAGGTGAGGGGATTAAGAAGCACAACTAGGTAGTTACAGAATAGCTATGGGAATGTAAAATATAGCACAGGAAAGGAAGGCACCAAAGAACTTACACACAGGACCCATGGAAATAAATAAGGGGGGGTACTGCCTGAGGGAGTAGGAGGTGCTGGGTGGAGGGGGGCAAAGGAAGGAAAAGCAGGACTACAATAGTATAATCAATAAAATGTAATTTACAAAAAAGAAAAATGTACTGGGTAAATATCAAATATAAAATGGTTATAAACAATAAATTTACAAAAAAGATGGCTTTTACCATTAATTATTTATCAAATGACAGAATAATATTCAATTTCAGTATGAAAGAGAAATGAATTATGAAATTAAATTTGAAATAAATCTTCAGCCATTAGAGGAACCAAAGTGCTAATCATTTGGTAAAATGCTAAATTGGGAATTGGGTTCCCTTGCACATTGCTGTAATAAGCACAGTGTACTATTACTGTCTCGTGGCATTAATGTAATATGATAAAATTTATAAAAATGATTTCTGTTGCCAATTGGCATTTCAGTCAGCTGTTGTGCTTAAGGACAACTCAACTATTTCCATTCTGGCTGAAGTAGTTTTCTCTATTTACTAGCATGATTGATTTTTTTTTATTTTCAAGACTTTTTATTTTTAGACAGAGGAGAAGGGAGGGAAAAAGAGACAGGGAAATATCAATGTGTGGTTGCCTCTTGCATGCCCCTACTGGGGACCTTGTCTGCAACCCAGGCATATGCCCTGACTGGGAATGGAACCAGTAACCTTTAGGTTTGCAGGCTGGCAGGCAATTTGCTGAGCCACACCTGCCAGGGCTCTTGTCTAATATCCTAAATAAAATGTGTCTATTAAAATACTTATTGCATAATGATATGCAATAATATCAGTATTGCATAAATAACATATATACTAATATATTATTAAATACATAAACACAGAAAATATATGTTCCAATCTCTCAACCTCTATCTTAATAATTATAAATGGACAAAATGTGAATTTTAATATTTACTATAGTCATTTTTCTAGTGCCTTTAAATTTATTCAGACCAGAAGCTAGAATACCAAGAGAAGACAAACCAGTGACACTGGATTCAGTGAAAGATACAAGTGTTTCAGGTAAGATACATGGCAACAGTGAGTGACAGGAATAGTGACAAACTGATATCCACATTTTAATAAAAATAGGCAAAAACCTGCCAGGGAAAATTGCACAGAACAAATTTAACCTTCCATGAATCTACAAGGTGGGCACACTTTGTTTTAAATCCAAGACTATTTAATGCTGAAGTCCATCCTTCTGCATTGAGATTTTCAATTGTACTTCACTCCAAAACATGTACCTTAGTGGTAAAGTTTCTGAAATCTTCAGTAGCTACACTTTCTTCAGCTTTTCTTAGAATGAACTTCTTAGGCAGATGCTTAATGCCATCCGTAATTCTTAATTTCTGCTTATTTTACTCACAAATTCTGATTTTATTCCATATTCTGAGTGTCCCTTCTTGTAAGTGCTCTATAAGTGTTGTAGTAATATATTTTTTAAAAAGTCTGTTGTTTTTAGTTAGTTTTGTAGCTTACCTGATTGCATGACAAGCAAAGGGTAGACCTAAATATTTCTTTGCTTCTTGCCCTTTTCTTAGTCACAATGTTATGTCACTTATGCATAGAAAGAATCATAACAGTCATGAATGTATAGATCAGATTATAGGACAGTATTTATTTATTTATTTACTTATTTATTTATTTTAGAGAGAGAGAAACATCAATTTGTTGTTCTACTTATTTATGCATTCATTGGTTCATTCATGTATGTTCCCTGACCAGGGACCAAACATGTAACCTTTGTGTTGGGATGATACCCTAACCAATTGGGCTTCTTGGCTGGGTCTATAGGATAATTTTTTAATTTAAAAACATGGAACCCAAGACAATTAGATCATTTCCAAAGGTTACTTTAAACATTAGACAATAGAATAATAAGTGGGTGGGTGAAGTAATAAATTAGTCCAAAGTTAGTTCCTCCTTCACTATTTAATAGGTCATTGTGTCATTTAATAGAATTATATTATTTCCTTTTCTGATATAAAATATAAATGTAAAGTTTCCTAAAAGTGTTAAAATAAATTTTAATAAAGTTATTGTGAGGGGAAAATATGTAGCTATTATCTTTTTTTGTAAATACTGAAATGGAGACAGATATGACACTCCATTTTTTCTTTTTATTTATCTCTGTCAGTAGCAATAAAATGCAGCCCAACCTGAATAATCTTCTTCCTTGGGGATTAGAGCCATGAAGTTTCTATGATATTAACTGGGTAAATAAAGCCAGACACTTTAGGGTGTAAAACTTCAAAGTACTTAGGTGATCTGCAGGTTTTAATGCTGCTTCCAGTCTCCTTGATTAAGAGAAAACAATCGCTTTTTCAATGTATGTCAAATATGCTGTTTAAAGTGGAAAAACTAATTAAAAAAATACAGTAGCTTTGAAAAGCTAAAGGAAATATGGTTGGGAAAACAACAATTTATTTTAGTTCAGAAATTGATTTATACAGGAGAGATGGTGTCAAAAAATCAGACCTCTGTCTGAATAATTCCAAGTATGGACCAAAGGAATAAAAGTGAAAACTCCAAACTATGCTTGCCAAAGTAAGGCTGGGAACTAGTTACAAATATATTGTGCACAAGTTGGTTAAAAAAAAAAAAAAAGAGTGGAAAACCATCTCTGTTCTGTGGGAAATTATCATTTTGTATGATTTTTTTTTTACTCGCAGCAGGAGAATAAACTGTCTTATAGTCTTCTGTTTAACAATTAACTTTTGTCACTCACCTCAACTGTTTTTCTGGAAAAACTGACCTTTCCATTACCTAGGCAGTGAAATGGTTATGAGCCCTGGCTTTGGGGTCAAGTAGGGCAGTTTGAATCCTTGCCTTGTTATTTCAAGAGAATTACTGAGGCTCTCAATGCCTCAATAATAAAGTCATAAAAATAAAAGTAGTTCTCACCTCGAACAATTGCTTTAAGAATAAAAAAGAGATATTAACACAATACTTAGCAAGAGTACCTGTCAATTTGTAAGTGTGGTAAGCATTCAATATTTGTCAGCAAGGAGAAATGTTATGATGATAATGATGATTTTCACACACACACACACACACACACACACAGCTATGTTCAGAAGTATACAGCCATGCAATATGAAAAATAGAGACATTTACTGAAGAAGATACAAGATACAAGAAACATTGTACATAGGACAATGATGCCTCAGCCCCCTTCAAAGTAGGTACCTCAGGATCTCACACAGTTCTTCTAGTCCCCATCAGCTGCCCCAACATATTTTCCTGAATCTCATCAATGTCTGAAATCTCTACCCTTTCAAAGGTGATTTTAGTTTTAGGACAATCCAGAAGTAGCAGTTCACCAGATCTCAACTGTAGAGGGCTGAGTCACCTGTGTGATTTGATGTTTTGCTAAAACACTCTGCACAAGTCACGATGCATGAGAGGGCACATTCTCATGATGAAGCTACTGATCACCAGTTGCCCACAGCTGTGGACTTCTGAATCATCTGAAGTTTCCTCAGAGGAATTTTCAAGCTTTTTGCAAAATCTGATGCAGATTCATTGCTCTACTCACTCAGTCATTTTAAATGCGATGACACACAGTACACATGCTCACTCAACAGCATCTACCTTCCCCTCTGATGAGCACAGTGAAGTCATCATTGTTCATGCGCACACATTCTAATCCAATCTCCTTGGTTACATCAATGTCGCCCAAACCATTCTTGTTATATTAACAATGGTTGGACTTTTTCCAGACAGACCTCATGCACACACCACACACACACATTGGTCACAGAACACTGAAGTATAACTATGTGTGTGTATGTGTGATGCCAAATATTTGATGTCTAGCATCAACATAGTTGTCTTTAGTTAGACGGTGATATTGTGCCTTTGCCAAGGTGGAGAAGCTTTGTGATATATAGTCAAAAGCTTTTCAACATATACCACAAATCAGAAAGCAATGACTGTCACCTATTGCACACTTACTGTGTGTTAAGTAATGTTCTAAGATATTTAAAATTTTAAATTATTTAATTCTCTCAACAAACTGATTAAATAAGTTAATACTGCTACCTCTATTCACAATTAGAGTAGTGAGACATAGGCAGTCAGAAACGTGCCCCAAGTCACACAATTAACAGGTAGAGTATAGGCATTGCATTATATTCTATCAGGCTTCCAGCCTTTATATTCTTAAGTGTTATTGTCTATTGTTTTTATAGGGTAATTTTAATTGTTAACCTTTGAGAA